>NC_086385.1:52520899-52743203 GCF_036588685.1 Mytilus trossulus | reverse complement strand
GGGGTCTCAACCTCATTTAAGCGGTCTCGGGTAGGTTTTCGCTATATATTTTGAATATCCAACTGGCACTTTGGGCGCTCCGTAAACATAGAAGACAGAAGTGTACCCAAATTCCTTTTAGTCACGTTTGTATCTACCTATTGACTAAATGTCTGTCAAATATTAGAAAGATTGAGAGATCAGGGGGCTCTCACCATTACTCTGTGCCCTTTGTCCTAAAATTTTGACATTTTCCGACTGAAAAGTGACAATCTTAGCTCTCCGTAGATATGGAAGATGACGCTATACTGGTAAATCTATCTAATACAACCTTTATATATACAGAGTCAATGATTTGGTTGAATTTTATGGACATTGAAAGACCCTGGGGGTCTCAACCTCATTTAAGCGGTCTCGGGTAGGTTTTCGCTATATATTTTGAATATCCAACTGGCACTTTGGGCGCTCCGTAAACATAGAAGACAGGAAGTGTACCCAAATTCCTTTTAGTCACGTTTGTATCTACCTATTGACTAAATGTCTGTCAAATATTAGAAAGATTGAGAGATCAGGGGGCTCTCACCATTACTCTGTGCCCTTTGTCCTAAAATTTTGACATTTTCCGACTGAAAAGTGACAATC
The DNA here is from genome assembly GCF_036588685.1 of Mytilus trossulus. Lineage (NCBI taxonomy): Eukaryota > Metazoa > Mollusca > Bivalvia > Mytilida > Mytilidae > Mytilus > Mytilus trossulus. Next base: position 52,742,582 of record NC_086385.1, on the reverse strand, counting down.
TTAGCTCTCCGTAGATATGGAAGATGACGCTATACTGGTAAATCTATCTAATACAACCTTTATATATACAGAGTCAATGATTTGGTTGAATTTTATGGACATTGAAAGACCCTGGGGGTCTCAACCTCATTTAAGCGGTCTCGGGTAGGTTTTCGCTATATATTTTGAATATCCAACTGGCACTTTGGGCGCTCCGTAAACATAGAAGACAGGAAGTGTACCCAAATTCCTTTTAGTCACGTTTGTATCTACCTATTGACTAAATGTCTGTCAAATATTAGAAAGATTGAGAGATCAGGGGCTCTCACCATTACTCTGTGCCCTTTGTCCTAAAATTTTGACATTTTCCGACTGAAAAGTGACAATCTTAGCTCTCCGTAGATATGGAAGATGACGCTATACTGGTAAATCTATCTAATACAACCTTTATATATACAGAGTCAATGATTTGGTTGAATTTTATGGACATTGAAAGACCCTGGGGGTCTCAACCTCATTTAAGCGGTCTCGGGTAGGTTTTCGCTATATATTTTGAATATCCAACTGGCACTTTGGGCGCTCCGTAAACATAGAAGACAGGAAGTGTACCCAAATTCCTTTTAGTCACGTTTGTATCTACCTATTGACTAAATGTCTGTCAAATATTAGAAAGATTGAGAGATCAGGGGGCTCTCACCATTACTCTGTGCCCTTTGTCCTAAAATTTTGACATTTTCCGACTGAAAAGTGACAATCTTAGCTCTCCGTAGATATGGAAGATGACGCTATACTGGTAAATCTATCTAATACAACCTTTATATATACAGAGTCAATGATTTGGTTGAATTTTATGGACATTGAAAGACCCTGGGGGTCTCAACCTCATTTAAGCGGTCTCGGGTAGGTTTTCGCTATATATTTTGAATATCCAACTGGCACTTTGGGCGCTCCGTAAACATAGAAGACAGGAAGTGTACCCAAATTCCTTTTAGTCACGTTTGTATCTACCTATTGACTAAATGTCTGTCAAATATTAGAAAGATTGAGAGATCAGGGGGCTCTCACCATTACTCTGTGCCCTTTGTCCTAAAATTTTGACATTTTCCGACTGAAAAGTGACAATCTTAGCTCTCCGTAGATATGGAAGATGACGCTATACTGGTAAATCTATCTAATACAACCTTTATATATACAGAGTCAATGATTTGGTTGAATTTTATGGACATTGAAAGACCCTGGGGGTCTCAACCTCATTTAAGCGGTCTCGGGTAGGTTTTCGCTATATATTTTGAATATCCAACTGGCACTTTGGGCGCTCCGTAAACATAGAAGACAGGAAGTGTACCCAAATTCCTTTTAGTCACGTTTGTATCTACCTATTGACTAAATGTCTGTCAAATATTAGAAAGATTGAGAGATCAGGGGGCTCTCACCATTACTCTGTGCCCTTTGTCCTAAAATTTTGACATTTTCCGACTGAAAAGTGACAATCTTAGCTCTCCGTAGATATGGAAGATGACGCTATACTGGTAAATCTATCTAATACAACCTTTATATATACAGAGTCAATGATTTGGTTGAATTTTATGGACATTGAAAGACCCTGGGGGTCTCAACCTCATTTAAGCGGTCTCGGGTAGGTTTTCGCTATATATTTTGAATATCCAACTGGCACTTTGGGCGCTCCGTAAACATAGAAGACAGGAAGTGTACCCAAATTCCTTTTAGTCACGTTTGTATCTACCTATTGACTAAATGTCTGTCAAATATTAGAAAGATTGAGAGATCAGGGGGCTCTCACCATTACTCTGTGCCCTTTGTCCTAAAATTTTGACATTTTCCGACTGAAAAGTGACAATCTTAGCTCTCCGTAGATATGGAAGATGACGCTATACTGGTAAATCTATCTAATACAACCTTTATATATACAGAGTCAATGATTTGGTTGAATTTTATGGACATTGAAAGACCCTGGGGGTCTCAACCTCATTTAAGCGGTCTCGGGTAGGTTTTCGCTATATATTTTGAATATCCAACTGGCACTTTGGGCGCTCCGTAAACATAGAAGACAGGAAGTGTACCCAAATTCCTTTTAGTCACGTTTGTATCTACCTATTGACTAAATGTCTGTCAAATATTAGAAAGATTGAGAGATCAGGGGGCTCTCACCATTACTCTGTGCCCTTTGTCCTAAAATTTTGACATTTTCCGACTGAAAAGTGACAATCTTAGCTCTCCGTAGATATGGAAGATGACGCTATACTGGTAAATCTATCTAATACAACCTTTATATATACAGAGTCAATGATTTGGTTGAATTTTATGGACATTGAAAGACCCTGGGGGTCTCAACCTCATTTAAGCGGTCTCGGGTAGGTTTTCGCTATATATTTTGAATATCCAACTGGCACTTTGGGCGCTCCGTAAACATAGAAGACAGGAAGTGTACCCAAATTCCTTTTAGTCACGTTTGTATCTACCTATTGACTAAATGTCTGTCAAATATTAGAAAGATTGAGAGATCAGGGGGCTCTCACCATTACTCTGTGCCCTTTGTCCTAAAATTTTGACATTTTCCGACTGAAAAGTGACAATCTTAGCTCTCCGTAGATATGGAAGATGACGCTATACTGGTAAATCTATCTAATACAACCTTTATATATACAGAGTCAATGATTTGGTTGAATTTTATGGACATTGAAAGACCCTGGGGGTCTCAACCTCATTTAAGCGGTCTCGGGTAGGTTTTCGCTATATATTTTGAATATCCAACTGGCACTTTGGGCGCTCCGTAAACATAGAAGACAGGAAGTGTACCCAAATTCCTTTTAGTCACGTTTGTATCTACCTATTGACTAAATGTCTGTCAAATATTAGAAAGATTGAGAGATCAGGGGGCTCTCACCATTACTCTGTGCCCTTTGTCCTAAAATTTTGACATTTTCCGACTGAAAAGTGACAATCTTAGCTCTCCGTAGATATGGAAGATGACGCTATACTGGTAAATCTATCTAATACAACCTTTATATATACAGAGTCAATGATTTGGTTGAATTTTATGGACATTGAAAGACCCTGGGGGTCTCAACCTCATTTAAGCGGTCTCGGGTAGGTTTTCGCTATATATTTTGAATATCCAACTGGCACTTTGGGCGCTCCGTAAACATAGAAGACAGGAAGTGTACCCAAATTCCTTTTAGTCACGTTTGTATCTACCTATTGACTAAATGTCTGTCAAATATTAGAAAGATTGAGAGATCAGGGGGCTCTCACCATTACTCTGTGCCCTTTGTCCTAAAATTTTGACATTTTCCGACTGAAAAGTGACAATCTTAGCTCTCCGTAGATATGGAAGATGACGCTATACTGGTAAATCTATCTAATACAACCTTTATATATACAGAGTCAATGATTTGGTTGAATTTTATGGACATTGAAAGACCCTGGGGGTCTCAACCTCATTTAAGCGGTCTCGGGTAGGTTTTCGCTATATATTTTGAATATCCAACTGGCACTTTGGGCGCTCCGTAAACATAGAAGACAGGAAGTGTACCCAAATTCCTTTTAGTCACGTTTGTATCTACCTATTGACTAAATGTCTGTCAAATATTAGAAAGATTGAGAGATCAGGGGGCTCTCACCATTACTCTGTGCCCTTTGTCCTAAAATTTTGACATTTTCCGACTGAAAAGTGACAATCTTAGCTCTCCGTAGATATGGAAGATGACGCTATACTGGTAAATCTATCTAATACAACCTTTATATATACAGAGTCAATGATTTGGTTGAATTTTATGGACATTGAAAGACCCTGGGGGTCTCAACCTCATTTAAGCGGTCTCGGGTAGGTTTTCGCTATATATTTTGAATATCCAACTGGCACTTTGGGCGCTCCGTAAACATAGAAGACAGGAAGTGTACCCAAATTCCTTTTAGTCACGTTTGTATCTACCTATTGACTAAATGTCTGTCAAATATTAGAAAGATTGAGAGATCAGGGGGCTCTCACCATTACTCTGTGCCCTTTGTCCTAAAATTTTGACATTTTCCGACTGAAAAGTGACAATCTTAGCTCTCCGTAGATATGGAAGATGACGCTATACTGGTAAATCTATCTAATACAACCTTTATATATACAGAGTCAATGATTTGGTTGAATTTTATGGACATTGAAAGACCCTGGGGGTCTCAACCTCATTTAAGCGGTCTCGGGTAGGTTTTCGCTATATATTTTGAATATCCAACTGGCACTTTGGGCGCTCCGTAAACATAGAAGACAGGAAGTGTACCCAAATTCCTTTTAGTCACGTTTGTATCTACCTATTGACTAAATGTCTGTCAAATATTAGAAAGATTGAGAGATCAGGGGGCTCTCACCATTACTCTGTGCCCTTTGTCCTAAAATTTTGACATTTTCCGACTGAAAAGTGACAATCTTAGCTCTCCGTAGATATGGAAGATGACGCTATACTGGTAAATCTATCTAATACAACCTTTATATATACAGAGTCAATGATTTGGTTGAATTTTATGGACATTGAAAGACCCTGGGGGTCTCAACCTCATTTAAGCGGTCTCGGGTAGGTTTTCGCTATATATTTTGAATATCCAACTGGCACTTTGGGCGCTCCGTAAACATAGAAGACAGGAAGTGTACCCAAATTCCTTTTAGTCACGTTTGTATCTACCTATTGACTAAATGTCTGTCAAATATTAGAAAGATTGAGAGATCAGGGGGCTCTCACCATTACTCTGTGCCCTTTGTCCTAAAATTTTGACATTTTCCGACTGAAAAGTGACAATCTTAGCTCTCCGTAGATATGGAAGATGACGCTATACTGGTAAATCTATCTAATACAACCTTTATATATACAGAGTCAATGATTTGGTTGAATTTTATGGACATTGAAAGACCCTGGGGGTCTCAACCTCATTTAAGCGGTCTCGGGTAGGTTTTCGCTATATATTTTGAATATCCAACTGGCACTTTGGGCGCTCCGTAAACATAGAAGACAGGAAGTGTACCCAAATTCCTTTTAGTCACGTTTGTATCTACCTATTGACTAAATGTCTGTCAAATATTAGAAAGATTGAGAGATCAGGGGGCTCTCACCATTACTCTGTGCCCTTTGTCCTAAAATTTTGACATTTTCCGACTGAAAAGTGACAATCTTAGCTCTCCGTAGATATGGAAGATGACGCTATACTGGTAAATCTATCTAATACAACCTTTATATATACAGAGTCAATGATTTGGTTGAATTTTATGGACATTGAAAGACCCTGGGGGTCTCAACCTCATTTAAGCGGTCTCGGGTAGGTTTTCGCTATATATTTTGAATATCCAACTGGCACTTTGGGCGCTCCGTAAACATAGAAGACAGGAAGTGTACCCAAATTCCTTTTAGTCACGTTTGTATCTACCTATTGACTAAATGTCTGTCAAATATTAGAAAGATTGAGAGATCAGGGGGCTCTCACCATTACTCTGTGCCCTTTGTCCTAAAATTTTGACATTTTCCGACTGAAAAGTGACAATCTTAGCTCTCCGTAGATATGGAAGATGACGCTATACTGGTAAATCTATCTAATACAACCTTTATATATACAGAGTCAATGATTTGGTTGAATTTTATGGACATTGAAAGACCCTGGGGGTCTCAACCTCATTTAAGCGGTCTCGGGTAGGTTTTCGCTATATATTTTGAATATCCAACTGGCACTTTGGGCGCTCCGTAAACATAGAAGACAGGAAGTGTACCCAAATTCCTTTTAGTCACGTTTGTATCTACCTATTGACTAAATGTCTGTCAAATATTAGAAAGATTGAGAGATCAGGGGGCTCTCACCATTACTCTGTGCCCTTTGTCCTAAAATTTTGACATTTTCCGACTGAAAAGTGACAATCTTAGCTCTCCGTAGATATGGAAGATGACGCTATACTGGTAAATCTATCTAATACAACCTTTATATATACAGAGTCAATGATTTGGTTGAATTTTATGGACATTGAAAGACCCTGGGGGTCTCAACCTCATTTAAGCGGTCTCGGGTAGGTTTTCGCTATATATTTTGAATATCCAACTGGCACTTTGGGCGCTCCGTAAACATAGAAGACAGGAAGTGTACCCAAATTCCTTTTAGTCACGTTTGTATCTACCTATTGACTAAATGTCTGTCAAATATTAGAAAGATTGAGAGATCAGGGGGCTCTCACCATTACTCTGTGCCCTTTGTCCTAAAATTTTGACATTTTCCGACTGAAAAGTGACAATCTTAGCTCTCCGTAGATATGGAAGATGACGCTATACTGGTAAATCTATCTAATACAACCTTTATATATACAGAGTCAATGATTTGGTTGAATTTTATGGACATTGAAAGACCCTGGGGGTCTCAACCTCATTTAAGCGGTCTCGGGTAGGTTTTCGCTATATATTTTGAATATCCAACTGGCACTTTGGGCGCTCCGTAAACATAGAAGACAGGAAGTGTACCCAAATTCCTTTTAGTCACGTTTGTATCTACCTATTGACTAAATGTCTGTCAAATATTAGAAAGATTGAGAGATCAGGGGGCTCTCACCATTACTCTGTGCCCTTTGTCCTAAAATTTTGACATTTTCCGACTGAAAAGTGACAATCTTAGCTCTCCGTAGATATGGAAGATGACGCTATACTGGTAAATCTATCTAATACAACCTTTATATATACAGAGTCAATGATTTGGTTGAATTTTATGGACATTGAAAGACCCTGGGGGTCTCAACCTCATTTAAGCGGTCTCGGGTAGGTTTTCGCTATATATTTTGAATATCCAACTGGCACTTTGGGCGCTCCGTAAACATAGAAGACAGGAAGTGTACCCAAATTCCTTTTAGTCACGTTTGTATCTACCTATTGACTAAATGTCTGTCAAATATTAGAAAGATTGAGAGATCAGGGGGCTCTCACCATTACTCTGTGCCCTTTGTCCTAAAATTTTGACATTTTCCGACTGAAAAGTGACAATCTTAGCTCTCCGTAGATATGGAAGATGACGCTATACTGGTAAATCTATCTAATACAACCTTTATATATACAGAGTCAATGATTTGGTTGAATTTTATGGACATTGAAAGACCCTGGGGGTCTCAACCTCATTTAAGCGGTCTCGGGTAGGTTTTCGCTATATATTTTGAATATCCAACTGGCACTTTGGGCGCTCCGTAAACATAGAAGACAGGAAGTGTACCCAAATTCCTTTTAGTCACGTTTGTATCTACCTATTGACTAAATGTCTGTCAAATATTAGAAAGATTGAGAGATCAGGGGGCTCTCACCATTACTCTGTGCCCTTTGTCCTAAAATTTTGACATTTTCCGACTGAAAAGTGACAATCTTAGCTCTCCGTAGATATGGAAGATGACGCTATACTGGTAAATCTATCTAATACAACCTTTATATATACAGAGTCAATGATTTGGTTGAATTTTATGGACATTGAAAGACCCTGGGGGTCTCAACCTCATTTAAGCGGTCTCGGGTAGGTTTTCGCTATATATTTTGAATATCCAACTGGCACTTTGGGCGCTCCGTAAACATAGAAGACAGGAAGTGTACCCAAATTCCTTTTAGTCACGTTTGTATCTACCTATTGACTAAATGTCTGTCAAATATTAGAAAGATTGAGAGATCAGGGGGCTCTCACCATTACTCTGTGCCCTTTGTCCTAAAATTTTGACATTTTCCGACTGAAAAGTGACAATCTTAGCTCTCCGTAGATATGGAAGATGACGCTATACTGGTAAATCTATCTAATACAACCTTTATATATACAGAGTCAATGATTTGGTTGAATTTTATGGACATTGAAAGACCCTGGGGGTCTCAACCTCATTTAAGCGGTCTCGGGTAGGTTTTCGCTATATATTTTGAATATCCAACTGGCACTTTGGGCGCTCCGTAAACATAGAAGACAGGAAGTGTACCCAAATTCCTTTTAGTCACGTTTGTATCTACCTATTGACTAAATGTCTGTCAAATATTAGAAAGATTGAGAGATCAGGGGGCTCTCACCATTACTCTGTGCCCTTTGTCCTAAAATTTTGACATTTTCCGACTGAAAAGTGACAATCTTAGCTCTCCGTAGATATGGAAGATGACGCTATACTGGTAAATCTATCTAATACAACCTTTATATATACAGAGTCAATGATTTGGTTGAATTTTATGGACATTGAAAGACCCTGGGGGTCTCAACCTCATTTAAGCGGTCTCGGGTAGGTTTTCGCTATATATTTTGAATATCCAACTGGCACTTTGGGCGCTCCGTAAACATAGAAGACAGGAAGTGTACCCAAATTCCTTTTAGTCACGTTTGTATCTACCTATTGACTAAATGTCTGTCAAATATTAGAAAGATTGAGAGATCAGGGGGCTCTCACCATTACTCTGTGCCCTTTGTCCTAAAATTTTGACATTTTCCGACTGAAAAGTGACAATCTTAGCTCTCCGTAGATATGGAAGATGACGCTATACTGGTAAATCTATCTAATACAACCTTTATATATACAGAGTCAATGATTTGGTTGAATTTTATGGACATTGAAAGACCCTGGGGGTCTCAACCTCATTTAAGCGGTCTCGGGTAGGTTTTCGCTATATATTTTGAATATCCAACTGGCACTTTGGGCGCTCCGTAAACATAGAAGACAGGAAGTGTACCCAAATTCCTTTTAGTCACGTTTGTATCTACCTATTGACTAAATGTCTGTCAAATATTAGAAAGATTGAGAGATCAGGGGGCTCTCACCATTACTCTGTGCCCTTTGTCCTAAAATTTTGACATTTTCCGACTGAAAAGTGACAATCTTAGCTCTCCGTAGATATGGAAGATGACGCTATACTGGTAAATCTATCTAATACAACCTTTATATATACAGAGTCAATGATTTGGTTGAATTTTATGGACATTGAAAGACCCTGGGGGTCTCAACCTCATTTAAGCGGTCTCGGGTAGGTTTTCGCTATATATTTTGAATATCCAACTGGCACTTTGGGCGCTCCGTAAACATAGAAGACAGGAAGTGTACCCAAATTCCTTTTAGTCACGTTTGTATCTACCTATTGACTAAATGTCTGTCAAATATTAGAAAGATTGAGAGATCAGGGGGCTCTCACCATTACTCTGTGCCCTTTGTCCTAAAATTTTGACATTTTCCGACTGAAAAGTGACAATCTTAGCTCTCCGTAGATATGGAAGATGACGCTATACTGGTAAATCTATCTAATACAACCTTTATATATACAGAGTCAATGATTTGGTTGAATTTTATGGACATTGAAAGACCCTGGGGGTCTCAACCTCATTTAAGCGGTCTCGGGTAGGTTTTCGCTATATATTTTGAATATCCAACTGGCACTTTGGGCGCTCCGTAAACATAGAAGACAGGAAGTGTACCCAAATTCCTTTTAGTCACGTTTGTATCTACCTATTGACTAAATGTCTGTCAAATATTAGAAAGATTGAGAGATCAGGGGGCTCTCACCATTACTCTGTGCCCTTTGTCCTAAAATTTTGACATTTTCCGACTGAAAAGTGACAATCTTAGCTCTCCGTAGATATGGAAGATGACGCTATACTGGTAAATCTATCTAATACAACCTTTATATATACAGAGTCAATGATTTGGTTGAATTTTATGGACATTGAAAGACCCTGGGGGTCTCAACCTCATTTAAGCGGTCTCGGGTAGGTTTTCGCTATATATTTTGAATATCCAACTGGCACTTTGGGCGCTCCGTAAACATAGAAGACAGGAAGTGTACCCAAATTCCTTTTAGTCACGTTTGTATCTACCTATTGACTAAATGTCTGTCAAATATTAGAAAGATTGAGAGATCAGGGGGCTCTCACCATTACTCTGTGCCCTTTGTCCTAAAATTTTGACATTTTCCGACTGAAAAGTGACAATCTTAGCTCTCCGTAGATATGGAAGATGACGCTATACTGGTAAATCTATCTAATACAACCTTTATATATACAGAGTCAATGATTTGGTTGAATTTTATGGACATTGAAAGACCCTGGGGGTCTCAACCTCATTTAAGCGGTCTCGGGTAGGTTTTCGCTATATATTTTGAATATCCAACTGGCACTTTGGGCGCTCCGTAAACATAGAAGACAGGAAGTGTACCCAAATTCCTTTTAGTCACGTTTGTATCTACCTATTGACTAAATGTCTGTCAAATATTAGAAAGATTGAGAGATCAGGGGGCTCTCACCATTACTCTGTGCCCTTTGTCCTAAAATTTTGACATTTTCCGACTGAAAAGTGACAATCTTAGCTCTCCGTAGATATGGAAGATGACGCTATACTGGTAAATCTATCTAATACAACCTTTATATATACAGAGTCAATGATTTGGTTGAATTTTATGGACATTGAAAGACCCTGGGGGTCTCAACCTCATTTAAGCGGTCTCGGGTAGGTTTTCGCTATATATTTTGAATATCCAACTGGCACTTTGGGCGCTCCGTAAACATAGAAGACAGGAAGTGTACCCAAATTCCTTTTAGTCACGTTTGTATCTACCTATTGACTAAATGTCTGTCAAATATTAGAAAGATTGAGAGATCAGGGGGCTCTCACCATTACTCTGTGCCCTTTGTCCTAAAATTTTGACATTTTCCGACTGAAAAGTGACAATCTTAGCTCTCCGTAGATATGGAAGATGACGCTATACTGGTAAATCTATCTAATACAACCTTTATATATACAGAGTCAATGATTTGGTTGAATTTTATGGACATTGAAAGACCCTGGGGGTCTCAACCTCATTTAAGCGGTCTCGGGTAGGTTTTCGCTATATATTTTGAATATCCAACTGGCACTTTGGGCGCTCCGTAAACATAGAAGACAGGAAGTGTACCCAAATTCCTTTTAGTCACGTTTGTATCTACCTATTGACTAAATGTCTGTCAAATATTAGAAAGATTGAGAGATCAGGGGGCTCTCACCATTACTCTGTGCCCTTTGTCCTAAAATTTTGACATTTTCCGACTGAAAAGTGACAATCTTAGCTCTCCGTAGATATGGAAGATGACGCTATACTGGTAAATCTATCTAATACAACCTTTATATATACAGAGTCAATGATTTGGTTGAATTTTATGGACATTGAAAGACCCTGGGGGTCTCAACCTCATTTAAGCGGTCTCGGGTAGGTTTTCGCTATATATTTTGAATATCCAACTGGCACTTTGGGCGCTCCGTAAACATAGAAGACAGGAAGTGTACCCAAATTCCTTTTAGTCACGTTTGTATCTACCTATTGACTAAATGTCTGTCAAATATTAGAAAGATTGAGAGATCAGGGGGCTCTCACCATTACTCTGTGCCCTTTGTCCTAAAATTTTGACATTTTCCGACTGAAAAGTGACAATCTTAGCTCTCCGTAGATATGGAAGATGACGCTATACTGGTAAATCTATCTAATACAACCTTTATATATACAGAGTCAATGATTTGGTTGAATTTTATGGACATTGAAAGACCCTGGGGGTCTCAACCTCATTTAAGCGGTCTCGGGTAGGTTTTCGCTATATATTTTGAATATCCAACTGGCACTTTGGGCGCTCCGTAAACATAGAAGACAGGAAGTGTACCCAAATTCCTTTTAGTCACGTTTGTATCTACCTATTGACTAAATGTCTGTCAAATATTAGAAAGATTGAGAGATCAGGGGGCTCTCACCATTACTCTGTGCCCTTTGTCCTAAAATTTTGACATTTTCCGACTGAAAAGTGACAATCTTAGCTCTCCGTAGATATGGAAGATGACGCTATACTGGTAAATCTATCTAATACAACCTTTATATATACAGAGTCAATGATTTGGTTGAATTTTATGGACATTGAAAGACCCTGGGGGTCTCAACCTCATTTAAGCGGTCTCGGGTAGGTTTTCGCTATATATTTTGAATATCCAACTGGCACTTTGGGCGCTCCGTAAACATAGAAGACAGGAAGTGTACCCAAATTCCTTTTAGTCACGTTTGTATCTACCTATTGACTAAATGTCTGTCAAATATTAGAAAGATTGAGAGATCAGGGGGCTCTCACCATTACTCTGTGCCCTTTGTCCTAAAATTTTGACATTTTCCGACTGAAAAGTGACAATCTTAGCTCTCCGTAGATATGGAAGATGACGCTATACTGGTAAATCTATCTAATACAACCTTTATATATACAGAGTCAATGATTTGGTTGAATTTTATGGACATTGAAAGACCCTGGGGGTCTCAACCTCATTTAAGCGGTCTCGGGTAGGTTTTCGCTATATATTTTGAATATCCAACTGGCACTTTGGGCGCTCCGTAAACATAGAAGACAGGAAGTGTACCCAAATTCCTTTTAGTCACGTTTGTATCTACCTATTGACTAAATGTCTGTCAAATATTAGAAAGATTGAGAGATCAGGGGGCTCTCACCATTACTCTGTGCCCTTTGTCCTAAAATTTTGACATTTTCCGACTGAAAAGTGACAATCTTAGCTCTCCGTAGATATGGAAGATGACGCTATACTGGTAAATCTATCTAATACAACCTTTATATATACAGAGTCAATGATTTGGTTGAATTTTATGGACATTGAAAGACCCTGGGGGTCTCAACCTCATTTAAGCGGTCTCGGGTAGGTTTTCGCTATATATTTTGAATATCCAACTGGCACTTTGGGCGCTCCGTAAACATAGAAGACAGGAAGTGTACCCAAATTCCTTTTAGTCACGTTTGTATCTACCTATTGACTAAATGTCTGTCAAATATTAGAAAGATTGAGAGATCAGGGGGCTCTCACCATTACTCTGTGCCCTTTGTCCTAAAATTTTGACATTTTCCGACTGAAAAGTGACAATCTTAGCTCTCCGTAGATATGGAAGATGACGCTATACTGGTAAATCTATCTAATACAACCTTTATATATACAGAGTCAATGATTTGGTTGAATTTTATGGACATTGAAAGACCCTGGGGGTCTCAACCTCATTTAAGCGGTCTCGGGTAGGTTTTCGCTATATATTTTGAATATCCAACTGGCACTTTGGGCGCTCCGTAAACATAGAAGACAGGAAGTGTACCCAAATTCCTTTTAGTCACGTTTGTATCTACCTATTGACTAAATGTCTGTCAAATATTAGAAAGATTGAGAGATCAGGGGGCTCTCACCATTACTCTGTGCCCTTTGTCCTAAAATTTTGACATTTTCCGACTGAAAAGTGACAATCTTAGCTCTCCGTAGATATGGAAGATGACGCTATACTGGTAAATCTATCTAATACAACCTTTATATATACAGAGTCAATGATTTGGTTGAATTTTATGGACATTGAAAGACCCTGGGGGTCTCAACCTCATTTAAGCGGTCTCGGGTAGGTTTTCGCTATATATTTTGAATATCCAACTGGCACTTTGGGCGCTCCGTAAACATAGAAGACAGGAAGTGTACCCAAATTCCTTTTAGTCACGTTTGTATCTACCTATTGACTAAATGTCTGTCAAATATTAGAAAGATTGAGAGATCAGGGGGCTCTCACCATTACTCTGTGCCCTTTGTCCTAAAATTTTGACATTTTCCGATTTATTTGTTTTTGGTTTTTTGGCTTTCCATATATATTTCTATTTATAGTTATAAATATTTCTAGAGTTATGGGTTTTTATTTTTGTCTTAAGAAATATTATACACAAAAGTACATCTTTGAAGTTGTTTTATTGACAAAACTCTATATTACATAAAGACAAATATGTAACATGGAAAAGGGTTTATATTCGAGGACAACGAAAAATTACGACGAGAAATTACGACAGCTTGAAAAGGTCATTTAACGATTTCCTACGTATCTTATCAGTCTTTTTAAATATGAAAATCATGCTTTTTATGTTAACAAGTATTTAATTCTCTTTTAATCTGTTCACTAAATTTTGAATATCAAACCGGCTGCTAGCAGCCGATTGGATATTGAATATCGAATAACGAATAACGAACCGGCTGCTAACTTCACATACATGATGAAAACGTACAATGTTGCGAAATAAAAGACACTATTTGTCATTCTGTTTTAAATGAACATATTTCCAAATGGCAGGAATATTTAAATAGAATTAACGCTGTTAGAGGAAACGGACAAAACAAGCTACGAATCTACAGACAGTTCAAAAACACCTTTGAGACTGAGTCATACCTTAAAGTGAACATGCCAACATCGTACAGAAGTGCTTACGCTAAGTTTAGGTGTGGAGTAGCGCCAATCCGCGTCGAGACCAGGAGATACGAGAACCTAAGATTGCTAGAACGAACTTGCTTTTGCTGTCCTGACTCCATTGAAAACGAAGAACATGTACTTTTATTTTGCCCACTGTATGATGATATTAGGGACAGTTGTTTTAATACTTTAAATATTGATGGTTTTGATAATTTTTCTAGTCAAGATAAGCTATCTGTGATTCTAGGTGGTGTTAACAATATGCGTTTGTGTGCCAAAACCTGCAGAGACATTTTAGATAGACGTAGATTTTTATATACATGTAGATAGTTTTGTATTTGCTTGTTTTTTTTAATTTTTAATTTTTTTATATTCTTAATTTTTAGTTTTTTTAATTTTTTTTAAATTTTTGAATTATATTTTTAGTATATATATATTTAATGTTTTAAGCGGTGTGAAATTTGTTTCGAATTTGTAAATAATCGTCTCTCATAATTCTATATGAATGGCTTTTACATATGTGTAATTTGTTTTAATCAATGTGTTATGTATTGCTTTGTAAAAGGTGAGACGTTAATAAAATATTGTATTGTTATTTGGATGGAGAGTTGTCTCATTGGCACTCACACCACATCTTCCTATATCTATTGTATTGTATTGTATAGTTAACAATTAAATACGCTAGACGCGCACCTTGCCACTCAAAATTAACCATCGACGCCCAGATGAAAACAAAGATTTGAAAGCTAAAACAAGTACAAAGCTGAAAAAAATCGAGGATCAACGGGTTTATCTACCTGGGAAAATAACATCCTTATTATTACGAATAATACATACGTTTGAAAACAGTAAATTTTATAAAATGACTGTATAGTAGATACACTTGATTTAACTGAAATGGTGACTAGCTACAGAACAAAAACGGATAAGTTACAAAAATTCACAGCCTTGTTAGCCATAACCAGTGTCACGCTCAAAATGGCGTCACATTTGAATTTCTAAAACGAGTTCCCAAAAGTTCGAAAGAATTTAGATGAGCATCAAGATTATATTTGTATGACATCTCTAATGATTATTATAAACAGTGAAAATTACAAAACTAATTAATACATGTAATATCTAATTGTAGTGGTAAATAGATAATTAATTGTAGTATTTAGCTCTGTCGCTGAATCAGACTCTTAACCAATTATATAGTGTACATTTCGTTGATCCAAATAAAAATCTAATAAATGAACTGGATGATCAATTGTCTTTACAATAACACACGAATACAACAGAAAAAATAAGATGTATAACTACAAACGTGAAGACATTTGACAAATTCCGACGACAATAACAAATATAACATCAAAACTTAATAAATAAATTTGGGATGCGAATTCACATTCAGCAAAAATAAAATTTACATTTTTTCCGTATTTTACTTTTAAATAGACTTAGTTTTTCTGCCAGTTAAAATTACATAAAGTCTGCAGTTAAAGTTTTTAAATCATTTATAGGACTCATAAACTATCCTGGATTTTTACCATACTTAGACAATAGCTTTTTACAATCAAAAGATAGTATCAGGACGTTAATTTTTAGTGATATTTTTCCTCATTTTTGTTGAGTGTGCAATTAACAGCAAAAGTAGGCAAGACACAGGGTTCCGCGGATCCCTTACGAATTTTTACTTATGTGCTGTCTCTGTATGCCTTTTTGTATTTCGTTATTACATGCGACGTGACTCTGTACTGATATATGTTGTTATTGTGCTATGGTAAATGTTTGTTTACATATTTGTTTCTTTTATAATGATAATAACACAATATTGACTGCTGTGACTTTTGTCGAAAAAGCAAAAAATAGCGATCCTATATTCTGTCGTTGTCGTCGTCGACGGCGTCCACAAATATTCAATGTGTTGTTAAAGTTTTTGAAATTTTAATAGCTTTCTTAAACTAACCTGGTTTTGTATTATACCTGGACAGAAGCTTGTTCATAATCAAAAGATGGTATCTAGAAGTAAATAAAAAAAATCCTGTTTTTCCGTATTTTACTTTTAAATGAACTTAGTTTTTCTGCCAGGAAACCTAACATTCAGTCTGTGGTTACATTTTTTTTTAAGTTCTAATAACTTTCTAAAACTATCCTTGAGTTGTACCAAACTTGGACAGAAGTTTGTTTGCAATTAGAATAAAATTTACGGTGCCAATTTTCTTGCACCAAATGCGCATTTCGACAATACATGTCTATTCAGTGATGCTCGTGGCCAAAATATTTGAAATCCAAAGCTTATATAAATTATGAAGAGCTATAATACAAAAAGTATAGCCAAATCCGTGAAAGGAATCAGAGCTTTGCATAAGGGAGATACATTCCTTAATTTCTATCATTTTGTAACAGCAAATTTTAATAACATAAAAAAATACGTATTCTCATGCCAGTACCGAAGTACTGGCTACTGGGCTGGTGATACCCTCGGGGACTAATAGTCCACCAGCAGAGGCATCGACCCAGTGATAGTAATAAAATTAACAGTGCCAATTTTCTTGCACCAGAAACATTGTTAAAACTTTGTACCTGTTTTTCCGTATTTTACTTATACATGGACTAAGTTTTATTGCCAGTTTACATTACATACAGTCTGCAGTAAAAGTTTAGATATAGGAAGATGTGGTGTGAGTGCCAATGAGACAACTCTACATCCAAATAACAATTTAAAAAGTAAACCATTATAGGTTAAAGTACGGCCTTCAACACGGAGCCTTGGCTCACACCGAACAACAAGCTATAAAGGGCCCCAAAATTACTAGTGTAAAACCATTCAAACGGGAAAACCAACGGTCTAATCTATATAAACAAAACGAGAAACGAGAAACACGTATATATTACATAAACAAACGACAACTACTGTACATCAGACTCCTGACTTAGGACAGGTGCAAATATTTGTAGTGGGATTAAACGTTTTAATGGATCCAAACCTTCTCCCTTTTTCTGAAACAATAGCATAACATCACAACATAGAAAAACATACGATAAAATATCAATTGGCAGACTTAACTTAATCAAAAAACGTATGATTACACAATGAACGAATAAATTTGATCTGCGATATCTGAATACAAATGCACAGTTAATTAAATATTAGAGACAAACATTCATGACCAAAAAGCTAACAAAGAAATTCAAACACAGGACATCACTGAGAAATATTTAACCAATCAATGTTAACTTTAGAACAAAACCGTTTTTTTATAATCTTGAAGTTTATACAAAAGTTGTAAGAATAAGTGAAAAATTGAAGATATTACAAATAATCAAAGCTGGTGTACAGACAAGATCCATATAAATAAAAAATAACAAAAAAGCATTATAAACAGTATCAACATGTCGAATTAAAACATGTATTAGATTCATAAACTATCCTGGATTTTTCATCAAACTTAGACAATCAAAAAATATTATAGAGAGGCATATTTTAGCCTCCTATTTATAGCATAAGTAGGCAAGACACCACGGAACAATTTCAAGTGTTTACCTATTATGTCTGTTTGTTTTGTTCACACGTCGTTGTCAATATAAAGGCATTTTATATAAACTGTCATACAAAAAAAAAGTAAATTCACAAAATTACTAAGCTCCGAGGAAAATTCAAAACAGAACTACCCCAAACCAAAGTGCAAATTCAAATGACAAAACACATCAAACGAATGGACAACAACTTTCATATTCCTGACTTGAGTACAAGAATTTTAAAATGTAGAATATAATGGATTGAACCTGGTTTTATAGCGCTAAACATCTAACTTGTATGACAATCGCATGACAAGTGTGATGTTTAGCTAGCTGCTAAACGTGGTTTAAATCTACTATTTTCTACAAAAGTAAATACCTGTACACTGTCAGGAATATGACAGAGGTTGTCAATTCGTTCGATGTGTTTCAGCTTTAAATTTTGCTATTATTTGCTTAGGGACAAAAGTTGCATAAGCATTACGAAAGAAAATTATTAGGGACTTTTTGTTTTGAATTTTGCTCGGAATTCGGTATTATGTGTTTTTACTTGGGTTTATGTCATGTCATTGATGTTTAGAAATGCCAAATAGGTTAACCAAACATATATATTTAAGGGAGCTATCATTTAATTTTTAGGGGGATGGGGACTAGACTTCTCCTGCATTGTTTTAGTAGAAATGTCTGTCCTGCCTCTTTATTTATCAATATCACTCAATTCGGTACTGCCTTTTTTTAGTTTACATGTAGTGCCATCCTGCCGTTTTATGTTGAGCTGTTGCTCAATTACATTTATTTTGACCAGCACCTTTGTTTAAAATGGCTATATTAGGTCAAATACTAATGACTAAATGTCAACATGTTTATGGCATGTTTAAGTGATTTTACACTTGATCCTCTTGTTAGTTTTTATACTTTTTTTAAAAAGCTGAAAACATCAAATATAGCATTCACAGTTTATTATTTTGTAACATCTTCACGTCACAGTTATAGATAAAGCCTGCAATGAGTAGTTATGAAAGGCATACAAGTGAACGAAGAGATAACTCTTATACGTTAGTTTTTTTTTTTTAAAGGTGAAAACATCAAATATAGCATTCACAGTTTATTATTTTGTAACATCTACATGTCACAGTTATAGATAACGCATGCAAATGAGTAGTTATGAAACGTATGCAAGTGAACGAAGAGATAACTCTTATACGGGAAAAAATCGGTAATTTATTAGCCTGTTCGATTTCATGTCAAAAGAACATATCGATATCTTGTCAAACAAACTCAACATCATAAGGTAATGAAGGACAAAAAATATGACGAGTACAAACATCAACATTTTTACATGGACAATAATATGAAACATACTCTTAATTTGTTCCATTGGTACATTTATCCTGTTGCCTTTTGTGTGAATCAGATTTAAGTATCACATTCAATCTAAAACTCTTTCATCTAGCAATAGCATTTTAACATTTGGCTGTGCTACACTTTATACACGTATTCCACATTCCATAACAGACACATTGAAAGAGTTGGCATTGCTTTGTTCAATAAAAATGAATTGTCAATGCAACTTCAGTATTGACAGGCTAAAGCTGAAGAATTTGAAATACTAAGAACACATGGAACAGTCGATCACAGAGGTCCGTAATAGTAGATGTTGATAATTGTAAAACTCTTGTTTGGTTAGGCTGTTTTTTTATAAATATTTTGAGACAAACAACGTTTCTGGCTATTTTTAATATCAAATAGATTTATGACGTTCTCAGATTGTTTGTTCATGCATGCTCCAGTTAATTTTGATTGATATAGTGACTGATATCTTAAACCAGGTTTAATCCACAATTTCTACATACGGAACCTAGTCAGGAACATTTTTTCCCTTTGTTTGATTTAGTAGAGCTTTTGATTTTACCATTTGATAAATGACGTTCCTTTATGTTTTACTTTGGAGTTTTTTGTTGTTGTTCTACTTTCCACTTATCTATGCTTGTTGATTTATGATAGATGTAGAAACACACATCTATCTTTTTTGTAAATAAACACAGGCGAGGGCGTGAAATCTTTTCATTTAACAGGTTTGTTTTTATGTTGATTTTGAGAAGCTAAAAACATCGTTTATGTCATTCACAGAACAAATTATTTTGACTTTTGGGTATCTTAAATAATAAGCATGGACACGATTGACATTTTGTACCATTGATGCTGTTATTGAAGACTTGGGGCCTTGTATAGCTGACTATAGGACACGGGCTTTGCTAATTGATGAAGGCCTTACGCTGACATATAGCTGTTAATTTCTGTTTTATTTCAGTCTCTTGTGAAGAGTTGTATTATAGGCAATTATCTGATTTCAGTTTTTTAGTACTTCTGTACCGAAATGATTTATATTAAACTTTTGTCTGATTATAAATTTAGAATTTATTTAGGAATTATAATTCAAAGGGACGCAAATAATGTTTACCTTTATTGTAACTTGCATCAGTGATTTGAACATCACTAATTTAAGATAATTCCCTGACTGGTAATTCATTAGTTGTTGTTTGTTGCCGTGCTACATATTTCCTTTTCATTCATTGTAGTGTACAAACATAGATTTCTCGCTTTTATTATTTAACATTTTTCATTGCGGGACCTTAATAGCTGACTATGTAGTATGGGCCCTACCATTGTCAAAGGCCGTACGGTGACCTATAGCTGTCAATTTCTGTGTTATTTTGGTCTTTTGTCAAGAGTTGTCTCATTTGCACACCCTTTTTTATTTCATTTACAGCTGTGTAAACATGTTAACAAATGTTTTGACGGATAATGAATTTAGAATTTTATTTCGAATTTATGATTTAAACTCACTTAAACATGACTGACAGTTCTTCTATGTCCTTTTGTAGTAATATATATTCAATTGTTTCGGTTCAAATACATCATCGGCTTTCAAATGGTCGGCTTATGTTATGTTCTTTTCATATATGTTATGATATTATGATACTAAACGCCTAACGGTAGGGATTGTGCCTGATTTTCATATTATGAAGACACAATCTTTCAATCAGTTCAATTGAGGCCTGGAGCTGGCACTGCTAGTAGTCTGTTGTTGTTTTATGTATTATTGTCATTTGTTTATTTTCTTTTGTTACATCTTTTCACATCGGACTAGGACTTTTCTTGAACTGAATGTTAATGTGCGTATTGTTATGCGTTTACTTTTCTACATTGGCTAGATGTATAGGGGAAGGGTTGAGATCTCATAAACAAGTTAAACCCCGCCGCAATTTTGCGCCTATCCCAAGTCAGGAGTCTCGGGCCATTGTTAGTCTTGTATGATTTTTAATTTAGTTTCTTGTGCATATTCGGGGTTTAGTATGACGTCCATTATCACTGTACTATACATATATACATATTTTTTTTAAGGTGTCAGCTGAAGGACACCAACGGGTGCGGGAATTCTCGCTACATTGAAGACCCATTGGTGGCCTTCGGTTGTTGTCTGCTCTATGGTCGGGTTGTTGTCGCTTTGACACATTCCCCATTTCCTTTCTCAATTTAATTTGATAGTTCCGATTTAAACGATTAATCTGGAAACGCGCTTCGGACACATGTCATTTGTTATACAGTGTTGTTTCCATGTTATTCCTGCCACAGTTTTCTTTTACAGTAACGAAGGAGTTTTTAGGACACATAAACCAGTGTAAATGAATATTTCGTATTCATACTATTTTTCTTTTTGTCTTGCAAATTTGCTTTAAGTTTCATTCATTTAAGGTAGCACAATACAAAGATTTCATACCTCTAATTCTCCAGTTTTAAAATGCTTTAACTCTATCTATAATGCTCGACAATTTATAAAAGTGGTATTCATGGATAGCTAACATATAATCTTTCCAAATTAATGAAAAAATGATAGTTTTATACAACAATTATGTAATCAATTACAAGGTTAACTGTGATTCTACTAGACATTTACACTTTCACTTTAAATTAGCTTCTTCATGGATACTCCGAGAGGGTTCATTTGATTGTGTTTTGTTCCTAGATCCATTATCTACAAATGGGTGTCTCAGATTTCAGATAGAATATATTGATCAAATTTTACACCTAATCAAACGTATCTATTTTTATGTGGTAAGGATATTTACACTAATTACAGTTTTATGAGAGAATAAGAAATTGAGACACCCTTTCGAGCTCCTACTGTGTTGATTAAGATTGTGTTACAATTTCCTGCATAGTTACAGGTGACAGATGTGGTGAAGGAGATGTTTAGCCTTCCAGAGCACCTGAGATCACTTCAAGTTTTTAGTGGGGTTCGTGTTGCTAAGTCTTTAGTTATCTATGTTGTGTCTTCTGTACTATTATTTGTAAGTTTGTCTAAAAAAGGAAGTAGTACACTATCAATATTCAAACGCTTATAAAAGATCTATTTTCTAAGCTGCATAAAAATAGAATTTGGCCATTCACAGAAATTTCTCCCCGTTTCTACTGAGTAATGTGTTTCTCGGTCTTAAGTCTTCTGTGTCGTGTTTTATGTATACTAGTGTTTGTTTTATTTTGTCTTTTCTTATGACATGTCGCGATCAGTTTTTCATACAATGGGCCAACGTTGGCTCTATGTATTGCATAAAACCGTACAAAGTTGGGCCAACATGAAGCCATCATGTTGGGCCAACGTAGGCCCACTTTGCACTTATACGTTGGGCCAACGTTAAAATACAACGATGGGCCAATGCAATGATATACGCTGTGCCAATGTTGGGCAAACATACTCATGTTGTCTGGGTAATTATTATTCGTTGAATACCAATTTTCGTGGTTTTCGTGGGTACAGGGTAACTACGAATTCAAACGTTCAACGAATAACATATTTTCAATTGGAGTTGTTTACAGAGACTGGTTAAACCACGAAATCAAATATTCACGAAATTGTAATCTATATTGTAAGCTGCATAATAATAGAATTTGGCCACTCACATAGATTTCCCCCGTTTCGACTGAGAAATGTGTTTCTCGGTCTTTAGTTTTCTGTGTCGTGCTTTATGTATACTGGTGTTTGTTTTATTTTGTCTTTTCTTTGTCTTTGTGTCGCGATCAGTTTTTTTCCTTGTTATGAGTTTGAATGTCCATTTGGTATCTTTCGCCTCTCTTTTACAGTTATTACTTTGCTAGGTTTTCAAAGGACAAACATGTTAAAAGTGATGATTTTGAATAGCGCACACACTTAGTTTAATGCTTTAATAGACAGAAAATTGGTGGAGACGGGTATACGTCACCTTCTATCAGATTATATAAAGTATTTTTTATTGGTTTTAAAACTTTGAGGTTATACAAATAAATACTGAGTTGTGCTAAATTAATCCACATACATATGATGTTCCATGATTTAAGGAATACACTCACAAAAGAATACGCTTGACATATTGATTGGTTGATGGACTGATTCTTGGTGTTAAGATTTGTTTGCTTCAGGTAGCGGAATTGCATAGAAATGGATACCACCCTTCGGCAGGAAAGTTAATAATCCTTGTCCATGGAAGTCGAATGCACCTGCCAATGGGGATTGGGGTGAAAATTGTAACCTCTCTGTTGACAAGCAAGTGATAAAGTAGTTGAAAGGAGGTCATTTCACATGTTCATAGAAGAAGTTCATAACTGTAAAAACTCCTGTTTGGTTAGGCTGTTCTTTTATAAATATTTTGACCAAAGCGTCTCTTGAAATGTTCATTTTTAATATGAGATAGATTTATGACGTTCTCACATTGTTTTGATCATGCATGCGTCAGTTTATTTTGATTGCTATTGAATAGTGACTGATATCTTAAACCAGGTTTAATCCCCAATTTTGTACATGGGGAACCAAGATAACACAAATTGAAAGCTAATTGGTAATCAAAGGTACCAGGATTATAATTTAGTATGCCAGACGCGCGTTTCGTCTATATAAGACTCATCAGTGACGCTCATATCAAGATATTTATAAAGCCAAACAACTTCAAAGTTGAAGAACATGGACGATCCAAAATTCCAAGTAAGGAATAATTTTCTCTTAAGTTTGATGTATTTAAGCTTTTGATTTTGTCATTTGGTAAATGACTTTCCCTTCTGAATTTTCTATGATGGAGTTTGGTAATTTTGTTGTTCTACTTTCCACTTATATATATATCTGTTAATTTATGATAGATGTTGAAACACACATTCATCTTTTTTTTTAAATAAACACAGGTGAGGGTGTGAAATCTTTCAATTAACAGGATCGTTTAGATGTTAATTTTGAGAGGCTGAAAACATCATTTGAATTTTTTTCTAATTCTTCGTGAATTAATTCCTTTCTGCACCCATTAAATAAAAAAAAATCAACGTGTGGTTCGTTTGATCTCAGTTCTTCCTTGGTTAAACTCCGATTATGACGTCGAATTTTCTTGCTTTCCTCCGCATTTGATGTTAATTTTGAGAGGCTGAAAATATCGTATACGCCAATGATAATTTGTCATTTTGTAACAATACTGCTGTTAGTTGACATTTTATAGCTGACTATGCGGTATGTGTTTTGCTTATTGCTGAATGCCGTAAGGTAACGGTAGCTGTTAATTTCTGTGGTTTTTTTGTCTCTTGTGAGAAGTTGTATTATAGGCAATCATTCACATCTTTTTTATATCATATTTCAACTGTGTAGGTACTTCTGTACTAAAATCACTTATAAAAATCTGTTGTCTGATAATAAATTTAGAATTTGTTTAGAAATAATAATCTATATTTAAAACTCACACAAGCAAATTTGTTTTTAGAAATCTTTCATTTAAGTCTGTCCTCTGACTGGTTAATTCATTAGTTGTCGTTTGTTGCTGTGCTAGATATTTGTTTTCGTTAATTTTTTTTGTGCCAAAATAAGTTCGTTATATTTCTCGCTGAAATTGTTTTCCATTTTCCCATAACGGGGCTTTACATAACTAACTATGCGGTAATGACCTGTTCATTGTTAATTTCATGTTGAGCTGCTACATATTTATTTTGATTTTGACTAAACACTGTGTTTGCAATGGACATATTAGGTCAAATACTAGTGCATACCATGTTTATTACTTCTCAGTGACATTACACTTGACCCTCCTGCACTGGAATGTACAGATTGTACTAACTTATTCATTTCATAACTAATATTGACCGAGTATTCATTTATTGCAATATTCAAGTTTTTTTTTATTATTTTGAGAAACAGAAAACATTAAATATAACACTCACAGTTTAATAAAATTTGTATCACTTACATGTCACAGTTATAGATGACGCCTTCAACTGAGTAGTTATACAGCACATCTCTGATACGTGATTGTTATCATGTTCGATTTCATTTGACAAACATATTTTTGCTGAACAAACATTAGCTTTCAGTAACTGCGAGTACTCTCAAATCGTATTTTCTTGTTAATTCGACCTGTTGATACTGTTTATAATGCTTTTTTGTCATTTTTTATTTATATGGATCTTGTCTGTATACCAGCTTGGATTATTTGTAATATCTTCAATTTTTCACTTATTCTTACAACATTTGTATAAACTTCAAGATTATAAAAAACCGTTTTTTTCTAAAGTGAACATTGATTGGTTAAATATTTCTCAGTGTGTTTGAATTTGTTTGTTAGCCTTTTGGTCATGAATGTTTGTCTCTAATATTCAATTAACTGTGCATTTGTATTCAGATATCGCAGATCAAATTTATTCGTTCATTGTGTAATCATACGTTTTTTGATTGAGTTAAGTCTGCCAATTGATATTCTATCGTATGTTTTTCTATGTTGTGATGTTATGCTATTGTTTCAGAAAAAGGGAGAAGGTTTGGGCCCATTAAAACGTTTAATCCCGCTGCAAATGTTTGCACCTGTCCTAAGTCAGGAATCTGATGTACAGTAGTTGTCGTTTGTTTATGTAATATATACGTGTTTCTCGTTTCTCGTTTTGTTTATATAGATTAGACCGTTGGTTTTCCCGTTTGAATGGTTTTACACTAGTTATTGTGGGGCCCTTTATAGCTGGGTTGTTCGGTGTGAGCCAAGGTTCCGTGTTGAAGGCCGTACTTTAACCTATAATGGTTTAATTTTTAAATTGTTATTTGGATGGAGAGTTGTCTCATTGGCACTCACACCACATCTTCCTATATCTATGAATCATCTCAATACCAAAATGAACGAAAAAAATAACAAGAAACAACATCCTATGTTTTTTCTTAGGAAAAATAATCTGATCTTGTTTCTTTGGGTGGTGGAGACATCAAAACGGAAATTTGCGAAAGTCAAATCAAAATTGAAGGTACTCTTATTCCGATTCTAATGCATAAGAAAACGAATTGATATATTAGAGCTTGAAATAATGTATTAATTTGAATTAAAATGATTACGTTATCCGAATTTAATCCGGACAACACGAATAAAAAAGACCCACATCAATGTTACCACATTTTACCTTTTTGACAAGTGAATGCATGTATTATTTTACAAAAAAAAGTAACAAACAATTTAGAAAGTAAATAAAAATAGATATGTCAAGATACGTCAAAAAAAGCTTGATGTAAAAATGTATTAAGCATATTTGATGAAAACAAAATAGTATCGTTAAAAAAAGAGAAAAAATCCAACAATTCTGCAATGCAATGACCATTGCATATGCTTATCAACTGTAAGATTAGACTAAATAGGAGTTATGTGTCAAATTAACACCAAGTAATAAAATTACTAACGAAATTATAATTGTGTCACATAGTGCATGGCATTTCCATTGTGCGTACTATTTGGATTTTAATTAGTTCTTAATGTCTGTGTAATGTTGTCTCTTGTTGAGGGTTATCTCATTATCAATCATGCCACATCTTATTATCATGTATTAAGAATGTAAGTACTTAATCTTTCCTGTTACCAGGAACAATGGTGTGACAGCACAATATCAGAACACACTGTTATACTTAGTTGCTATTGGATTAATGAAAAAAATCGAAATAAGGCACAAAAACGAAAAGATAAAAACAATAGACACAATAGATATAGGAAGAAGTGGTGTGAGTGCCAATGAGACAACTCACAATCCAAATAATAATTTATAAAAGTGAATCATGATTGGTCAACGTATGGCCTTCAACACGTAGTCTTGGCTCACACCGAACAACAAGCTATAAAGGGTCCCAAATTTACTAGTGTAAAACCATTCAAACGGGAAAACCAACAATCTAAACTATATAAAAAATGCATGGAAATAACAATACTCGTAATTACTGAAAGTTTAGTACGTTCAAGGCAAATAACAGAACTTTAAATGCATAGGAGCCGTATATAAAAAAAAACTTACTGGAAAAAAAATTAAACAAACTCATATTGGATCAATTTTGACAAGTAAAGTTTAATCCCTGGATATATGTTTGAAAAATATTGAAATTTTTACATAAGGGATACAGTAGTATACCTCTGTTCAAAAGCCATAAATTGAAGGAGGGAAAACAAATCCGGGTTACAAATTAAAACCGAGAGAAACATATCAACGATCAGAGGAAAACAACGAATCAACAGAACATTGAAGTGCGACAATAAACAAACGAAAATGCAACATACATAAAAACGAACTATCGATAACAATTGCTATATTCCTAACTTGATACAAGGCATTTTAAGAAAAAAAACATTCTTAGTCCAATGTATAATAATTAGATTCAATTTCATAGAATGTCATCTTCTGTAAAAAGTTAAATATACACACTGCATGGTACCCTAACAAAATTGATAAAGTCTTAATCTTAATCAGGACTTGCCAAACACGTTCATTTACGGGTTGTGTTTATATCCATGGGTATTAACTGACCTATTCTAGAGAAGAATATTATCTAAAATGCTATGAATTAATGGTGCAAATTAGTAAAGTTTTGTTTAATTTTCATTGTATAGAACATTTAAGATCACTTAACGTACATTTTTGGATGATTGCTATAATCTTACTGCTGAAATTATTCCCGACCGCTGGAACGTACTTTACATAATTCTAAAGTAAAAACAGAAATAATTGTTCTGTCGTAAATTGGGAAATTTATTTTTCGTATGAAATTAACAATTAACGACAATTATTTGTTACTAGATAGAAACTTTCCTTGTTTTCCATTCTCGTGGTGTGTTTTCCTATTTTGCTAAAACAAGGAAATAGTTGGGAGACTTTTGAAAAGGGATCCATGCTTAAATAGTATAAGCAAAAAATCCCGAAACATTGGTAATTATTATCATAATTAATTTATAGGCAACACACTTTCATATAAATGAAATTAAAAAAACGGTGTAAAGTCTTGAGATTTATTATTTATGTTGGTTGAAGGAACCGCATTTAATTATACCTCGCTGGCCGTTTCATAACTACTCATTTGCAGATTAATGCGCATCTGGTGCAAGAAAATTGGTACCGTTTATTTATTACTACTACTGGGTCAATGCCTCTGCTGGTGGACTATAAGTCCCCGAGGGTATCACCAGCCCAGTAGCCAGTACTTCGGTACTGGCATGAAAATACGGATTTTTGTGTTATTAAAATTTGCTGTTACAAATATTAGAAATTATTATAAATTAAGGAATGTATCTCCCTCGTGCAAAGCTCCTTTCACGGATTTGGCTATACTTTTTGGACCTTTTGGATAATTGCTCCTCTTCTTTTATATAAGCTTTGGGTTTTTAATATTTTGGCCACGAGCATCACTGAAGAGACATATATTGTCGAAATGCGCATCTGGTGCAAGAAAATTGGTACCGCTTATTTATTACTACCACTGGGTCGATGCCTCTGCTGGTGGACTATTAGTCCCCGAGGATATCACCAGCCCAGTAGCCAGTACTTCGGTACTGGCATGATAATACGGATTTTTGTGTTATTAAAATTTGCTGTTACAAATATTAGAAATTATTATAAATTAAGGAATGTATCTCCCTCGTGCAAAGCTCTGATTCCTTTCACGGATTTGGCTATACTTTTTGGACCTTTTGGATTATTGCTCCTCATCTTTTATATAAGCTTTGGGTTTTTAATATTTTGGCCACGAGCATCACTGAAGAGACATGTATTGTCGAAATGCGCATCTGGTGCAAGAAAATTGGTACCGTTTATTTATTACTACCACTGGGTCGATGCCTCTGCTGGTGGACTATAAGTCCCCGAGGGTATCACCAGCCCAGTAGCCAGTACTTCGGTACTGGCATGAAAATACGGATTTTTGTGTTATTGAAATTTGCTGTTTCAAATATTAGAAATTATTATAAATTAAGGAATGTATCTCCCTCGTGCAAAGCTCTGATTCCTTTCACGGATTTGGCTATACTTTTTGGACCTTTTGGATTATTGCTCCTCATCTTTTATATAACAGTCCAGGTACCGGTGTAATACCACAAAATCATGGTACGTCACATCCGGTTGTAAAAATAGAAAATAGGTCGAAAAAAAAATATTCCCTTGAATTAGACAGCTGTAGGTAATCAATCCTCCATTTTATTGCAGTAAAACATTATTTTGTCATAAACATATGTCTTGGGTATTTCAAAGCACCATTATTTTTTTATTTGGGATTTCTATAGAATATTTTGTAATCTTGAGGTTACCCGGTGACTAAACCTTGCACACAGATGAAATTAGGGGATGCATTTGATTGGTTAACTTCCAGTGATTATTTTCTTATATGCAATGAAATGTTATGTGCATTTTTCTAAAGTACAGGAAAGGATTTAAACTTTTCTCATGCCAAGTATTTCTGTATTTGAGTAGGGGCAATAAGGCCCTTATTTGGCCCAAAAATTACTGCAAATTAAATAGTTATCATATGTATTCTTAAAAAACTGAAAACAGTACTATAGTATAAGGTACTCAGAGAAACAATACAAATTTGACATTAAACAAGTTTCCATGGCAACACATCATGATTTATTCTGCATATTTTGTAAAATTTCATGATTTTCCTTGTTCATGTTGTTTTTCATCAAATTTTATGTATATCTTTAGTTGAAAAAGTATGTGCGCACCCAAGAAACAACTTTATATTTGGTGGGATCATGTCAAAAGTAATAATAAAGTAAATTTTTTTTTTTTTTTGCCTTCGAACGATGTTTTCATAACAGAAATAAAGATGAAAAACTGCATAAAATCTGGTAATTTTCACTCCTCTTTTAAATATGATTGATATTGTTAATTTTTTTTGTATTTCTTTTAAAGCATGGTCTGTGAGAAAATTCATTAGAAATGATAAAGCGTTTCAAATTGGAAGTTGGTTTCTTTCAAATATCATAGTGTGGTTGGTATAATTTGGCTGATTTGTTAGATGAATTTTGAAGAGAGGTAACCTCCAGATAATATCAAACACATCCCTGAGAATTATTAAAAAATGTTTGGAAATATCAGAGGGGGAGGGGGCCGGTTGACAGGCTAATAAAAAACAACTTCGCAGATTTATAAAAAGAGGTAATTAGGGGAACAGACTAAATAACTATGAAAAAAGATTTTTTTTAAATTCGACTAAGGGGAATATGATACTTTTTTATGATACTATAGATGACACAGGTTCCATTTCTCAACAAACATTACCATTTTGAAAAAGGAGTAGCTTTAGATGACAAAACCTGGAAATTGAACAAGCATATTTAACTTATCAAATTGTTAAGATAAACTGAATCCACAATTGGTTGAAAAAAATGACGACAATCTTAGTATTACATACTCAGTATAATTAAGTGTATAAAACAGTCTTGTTTATACTAGTGTGCCTTACAAATAGATTTAAAAAAATGACATCGCCAGTTGTCGAAATCTGAATGTTAGAACATTTTCATTACAACGCAACTGCCTTTTTTCACTCACAAATATTTAAACGTTTGACTTTATTTGGAAGGTATAAAACGTACTTCGAAACTGAACTACACACACGAAATTTCTATGTTTGCGATATATTAGAAACATCTTTCCGATGCTTTGTTGGAACAAAAAATAATTTCTTATTTTAATGTACATAATCACAAAAGAACCCAAAAAATCCATGAAAAAACAAGCAAAAGAACGGAGTAAAATCATATAGTATCGATAGATTATTGTTTGATAAATAATAATGAAAATGATACAAAAAATACAATTTTCTGCAATTGTATAATAATCTTTTTCTTTTGTGTTACCATTTTAATATATATAGCAATGTAGTTAATCTGGTATCTTTCGTCCCTCTTTTCTACTTTTGTGTTCCGATTTTGATATATAGCAATGTAGTTCATTTTTAGCACTGGAAACAATACGGTCATTTTTATAACAAATTCAGTAAACTTTTGACATTTCTATCTAAATAGTTGTAGGAATCTGCACTTGATAATTGAATTTATTTATCACATTTAAACTCGAGAAATCATTAAAAAAAAAGTTTCACGATAGTCATTAGTCTTTCATTATAACAGATGACTTGCATAACTGTTATTAATAACTATTAATCACATACGCAATACGATGGGAACCACATATAAAGCAGCACCTGTTTTTGGGTGGGGTTCCTGTTATTGTTGTACCCCTATTTGTGACATTATACTTACGCATATTTGTCAATATAATAAAATTTGATACGACTGTCATAAAAGAGATAGGTTAAGAGCTATAAAACCAGGTTCAATCCACCATATTCTACATTTGAAAATGCCTGTACCAAGTCAGGAATATAGATAAAGGCAACAGTAGTATACCGCTGTTCAAAACTCATAAATCCATGGACAAAAAACAAAATCGGGGTAGCAAACTAAAACTGAGGGAAACGC
The DNA here is from genome assembly GCF_036588685.1 of Mytilus trossulus. Taxonomy (NCBI): domain Eukaryota; kingdom Metazoa; phylum Mollusca; class Bivalvia; order Mytilida; family Mytilidae; genus Mytilus; species Mytilus trossulus. The sequence goes on along the minus strand of NC_086385.1, from coordinate 52,711,081 downwards.
ATTAAATATAAGAGGAGAACAACGACACAACACCGAAACGTAATACACACAGAAACGGACCAAGCAACAGACAAAACACCATGAGAATAACAAATATAACATCAAAACCAAAAAAATATGACAGTTGTTGTTCATTCGTTTGATGTGTTTTGTCATTTGATTTTGCCATGTAATTAGGGACTTTCCGATTGAATTTTCCTCGGAGTTCATTATTGTTGTGATTTTTCTTTTTAATTAATTTCAGATATCTGTATTTTTGGCTAACAATGGTAAAAATAAAACACGAAAGCAAAATATGCAACCAGCACGCGGTTAACTTAAACATAAGACTTTTATCAGTTTAAATATTCCACATGTTTTGACTGAGTGAATTTAAAATATCAATACAGTATGGTTATCTTTGACGAGTTACTGTCGTTAGCGTGCAATAATTTCCAATATTGCACTAGTGTAATAGATCTTCAAAATTCATGACGTCATCAACGACAAAATCTTAGTTCAAACCAATTTTTACTTTCAAATATTATATTGCTATACAATAAAAGGGTTATTGCATGAATATTTGGGAAAATCGTCCCTCGTAGAACATATATTGAACTCGCAAGCTCGTGCAATATAAGATTCTACTCTTGGATATCATCTTTTTTTAGATATATGATATTCATCAATCGAGACGAAAGTTGTTTCTAAATCGTGAATGTGTTGCTTATTCTTGAATTTCGCTACATTTGAGATATGTATTTAAATTTGGCGAAACTTTACCTAATCATACCTGCCGTCGCCTATATCTATACAGTAAACAAGACTGTGAACTAAAAAACCCACCCCAAATAACGCCTATATATACAAAATTAGGTCAATGTCAGAAAAATGTCAACTTTTTTGTATGACGCTGAGAGCTGGGGAAGGACGAGGTTCTAACGAGCCCTTCCCCAGTTTTGCGCCTCATACAAAAAAGTTAATATTTTCTGACATTGACCTAGTATTGTTTTTATACTGCAACTCAAATAAATGAATTCATAGATATTTAAATTGTAACACAAATTTCAAACTTTTCAAAATGTCATCCCTGAATGAACCCCTAACTGTGATAAAAGTGTTTCATGAGGAAATTGACATTGCACAAAATATAGCTATGTTACTATATTTAGGAAATAAACACAACTAGTTGCAGTATAAAACATGTATAACAAAACCTGACACAACAGTTACCGCATATACGACAGTAAATAAACTTATAAATATACCAGGATTGAAATTTTGTATTTTCGCCAGACAAACCCATTAAGAATTTAAAATTGCTCGATTAAATATAAATAAATATCTACAGAACATTTTGGATCAAACTATTTTTGTGGTCAAACATTACAACTGATTTGTATCTTAAAAGACAACCCAATCAATTCAATATATTTGCACATCGGTACACTTTTTTCATCTTAATTTAATTGTATACATTTGTAATTGTGATTTAAATTGAGTGAACATTTTGATAGCAGATTTTCATGAAACATTACATGAATTGTAGTGATTCGTTATCAGAAATTCAAATTAAATAATTGAATCAGAATATGTGGAACTAACAAAATAAAGGAGTAGGTTTTAATGACTAAATCAGTTAAAGTCTTTCACATACACTAATTGAATCAATTGAAATAGACACTTAAGTGTTTAAAAAATGTGCAAAATCTTTCGTCAGATGAACCTGAAATTTGTTGCCAAAATCGGCCCTTACCGGACCTACTCCTTTGCTCAAATTATAACTTACTGATAAAGACACTACATTTACATTCTAATATAACACCAACATGTTACTAATACAGAAGCTGCAGATGTTTACAAAATACTACATAAAATCATAAACTGAGCAACACGAACTTAACGAAAAAACCGTGAATGATATTATTAATATTGTTAGAAGCTCTGAAATGGCGAGAACAGCCAACCATTTTTAGTCCAAGGATGTACTGTAAACCAACTTCTTTTCGTGTGCGATTCAATTTCGCGACTTTCGCGAGTAGAAGTTTAATGCGAATTTAAATCGTCCGGAATATGAATAACTTAGATAGTTCCTTATTTCACTACCTCAATTACATTTGATCATCGCGATATTATATTGCCGTGAAGTGGACTAGAAAGGGATAATTGCTAAGTAAAGTATCCGCGAAAATACGTTGGTGTACAGTATTTATAAATACGTTGGTGTACAGTATTTATAAATACGTTGGTGTACAGTATTTATTTCCTGAATATCAAAATAACATGCAAAGTATAGTAAACAAGAATATGTCCACAGTACACGGATACCCCACTCGCACTATCATTTTTTATGTTTACTGGACCGTGGAATTGGAATAAATTCTCTAATTTGGCTTTTAAAATTAGAATGATCTTATCAAAAGTAACATGTATACTAAGTTTCAAATTGATTGGACTTCAACTTCATCAAAAACTACCGTGACCAAAAACTTTAACCTGAAGTGTAACAGACGGACGTACGAACAGACGGACGGACGGACGAACGAACAGACGAACGAACGAACGGACGAACGAACGGAGGAATGGACGCACAGACCAGAAAACATAATGCCCCTCTACTATCGTAGGTGGGGCATAAAATAAATTAAAATCCACATGCATGATGAATTTGCAATTCAGAAAGTGACTGTTTATACACTTGAGTAACTCTCTAAACAAAAACATTTTTTTATAAATCATGGAATATGAAGAACAAAGCTTCTTAGTCAGAATCTTTTTTTAGTCATCATTTATTATTAACTGCAGTTATTTTCGTTTTAAAGAGCAGTAAATATGATTAAAATTCTTCGGATTAACCTATCGATGTATGCATGCTAACGGATTTTTCAGCAGCCAAAATAGCATTCAATAGGCACAATCATTCACTTCTACCCGTCGTCTAAAATTTGCCGACTTTTTCGGCATGCATTATTCAAGAGCGTCTGAAATTAATCATTATTCCTTCACTTCATATTTTGCTCAAAGTCAAATATCATCTCAATAAGTAGTTTTTTAAAGTTGGATTTTATTATTGCACTAGATATGTTAAATAATTTGACCTACCGCTACAAATTAACAGTTATAGAACATGTAAAATAATAACTGAAATAAAATAAAACTGCTAAAGCTGCTTAACATCTTGACTTACACCTAAAGCATGTATACATTGACAGTTAGACAACAGGCTTAGTATAACAAATATCACGTAAGCAAATATATTTGCTTAATATATTGACTACATTTTAACAGTTAGACAAAATATGTTTGTTTACTTTACCGAGTATTTTGATTATGTTTTTATGAAGCATAATTCTTACAGCGCAAACTCATTCAGGTTAATGCGATATAACAGAGTTTTTGTTTATATCGTTTCTTCCTACATGTCAAAAACACTATATAAGTTGTTTCAATTGGAAGATTTTCTTTGAATTAGCCTTCCCCATGAACACTCACTAAAAGAAATTAAAAGCTAAAATATGTCAATAGTTAGATATCAATGTTACCTAATGTAAGATAAGGATATGCAAAATAATGATGATAAGGTGAATTTAACCTCCAAAATGCAATCATTCCTTCCATGACAAATATAACGATGTAATTAATGCTTGTTTAATAAATGGGTCGACAGATTGCATATTAGTCACGACATCAGTGAAACAGATATTCTATAACAGACAACCAACTAATGATGGCATCTATAATAATTACGAAGAGATGAATTTAGCTTAACCACCGATAACCCTTCGTTTAATAGCTTCCGTTTGAGCAGCGATCCTCTATGACTTAAATCATGAATCAAGCCCTGGAACATCGTATCAACTGGGAGATGCAAACTCAGTGTTCGGGTACTGCTAGAATGTTGAATCATTTGTCATGAAGAAAGGATAACTGTTTGCATCATATTGGTCTTTAAACATTGATGTATTATTTTTTATTTTGATTTGAAAGTGCGTAATTCTGTTTTTGTTTTTTAACTGAATCTAATTTTTTTTCTTAAAAACAACTTTCATAACAAAGAATTCATAATAAGTTCGAAAACACCTATTTCAAACAACGTATACTTTATCCCTTGAATCATTGGCTAACAGCAGGTTTAAATCATCCAATGAAAAAAATGTTTAACAAATTAAATTAACACCTACATCTCTTGTTTTACTTAAAATTCAATTTTCTCAGCACATTTTACATTCTTAAAACTGCACAGGGCAATTCTCTATCATCATGAAAAATCAGATTAAAGGAGAATCAAGCGAAGTCCGACTAAAAATGTATGAGGCATTGTTATCTAACAAAACAAAATTATTAAAATTGTTAATTAATGGTGGAGTTTCCGTGAATTTCAAATTTTCTTCAGGACTGACACCTTTAATGGAAGCTTGTTTGTCATCGAATACAGAAATTATTCAACTCTTACTCGACAACGGAGCAGATTTAAAATCCAGAGATAACCGTGGCTTGACTGTATTTCACTATGGATTCATGCGTGAAAATCGTAAAATTATTGATATGCTAGAAGATTACAGAGCAAATAAGAAAAACAGAAAAGTGAAATGAAAAGGTCAACAAAATATAGACTTAACAATGATTTTCCTTGCAAAATCTAAACAACCAATTGTTGCGATTTAAGATTGTTTTCATTAGTAGGAAATAGATGAACGTGGTAAAGTGTTTGTGAGAAGCGGCAATCTATGTTGCAAAAACTGACACAATGTGCATTCAGTACGATCACTTGTTAAATACTTTAGTTGTGACAGTTTTCTAGATGAAATTTTTAATCAACCTTTAATTACATTAGAACGGACGAGAGGCATACGTTTGATAAAAAACATAAGCTCTTCATATTGGTAGTTTGAAGTACAGAAAAAAAGACTTTTTTTATAATTATTGTATATACTTTGATTTTTATCAGTTAATAAAATTAATCAATTTTAATTTTTGTTATTATTGTTTAACCCTTTGATCAAATGTCACGTCTAGCTTTGTCAGTTTTATTTAGCATTTGCTACTTATTGCATGCTATTGATATTCTTACTTGATAATTTTTCATTTACATCAACTTGATGTGTTTCTGAATTTGCCATTTTATATTTGTTTTTCGTTCTTTTTGTGTACATACATTATGCCGTTAGTTTTCTCGTTTAAGGTGTTTTAAATTTGGAATTTCGAGGCCTTTTATAGCTGACTATACGGTATGGGTTTTGCTCAGTGTTATAGGCCGTTCGATGACCTATGGTTGTTAATTTTAAAATGTGTCATTTGGTTTCTTGTTGAAACTTGTCTCAGTGGCTATCATACTTCATTATATTTTTTAGAAACAAATCGGTAAACGTTTGATCGAGTTTTGAATTACGTTTCCGATTAATGAGATCTTTGACCTACAAATGTTACATCATTGATTGACAATAACACTTAGAATTGAGAATGGAAAAGGGGAGTTTTTCTAAGAGACAACAACCCGACAGAAAAGCAGACAACAGCCGAAGGCAACAAATGGGTCTGTAACGCAACGTTAAAATCCAAAACCCAGAAGTGGTCCTAAGATGGCCCCTAAATAAAAATTTGTAATAGTTCAGTGAAAATGCATGTCAGAATAAACGCTAGAACATATAGATGAACTTAAATAAAAAAATAAAAAAACCAAGACCTAAAAAGGCATACAAGCAGCGGGGTTAAACATGTTTTGTGAAATCTAAATCTTCCCCTATACCTGCAGCCGATGTAGAAGTTAATCAATATCAATACCAAAATATGCAATCCTTAATGAACCAACAACAGTATCGTCTCCATATCCTTTCCGAATAAGTCTGTTTTAAAGTATGGTTAGCTTTTGAGGTGAATGCCGACTTTTTTGTGCTTTGTTAATATTATTATCATAATTATTGGATATAAAATACCTGAACGTATAAGATGTCTGCATGTTGATTTTTATTTCTTCAAACGCTACTTTTTTCAAGTACGTGCAAAGTTAACAAACTCGGAATCAAGATGAAGCATGAACCAAACGGTCATACAAGGAATAGCTAAATTCAACTAAGATCAACTCTGTTTGAGTTTGAGCCTCATTTTCTTAATAATTTTATAAATTATCAGAAATATAATTCTGTTTTTTTCCATATTAAGTAGACTCGCGGGTATAAATCAATTTCATTTTTCTAATATAGGATTTCGCTATTTTTTTCTATGAATGAACTTTATCATATACAAAAAAAATGTACCTAATAGAAAAATAAAATGAAAATATTGGGTAACCGTTCATTTAAGCTCCCAATCTGCCGCCGAAAGAAGCATACTTTTTTGTTAATGTCCTTTTTTTCTGTAAAATAATAGGAGTAAAAGAGATAATATCGAAATAAAAAAAGAACTTAATTCCAGAAAGCGCTGAAATTTTACAATAATTTAGTTTATGTACAGCTTATTTGAAAACACAATAAAAAGATATAGGTCACCGATGAGTTACATAGGGTCTTTCAATTTTAATGCCAAAAAATGGCATGTTTGCACCAAAGGCAGATAATTTGGAGCTCTTCCAATGATATAAACATTTTAAAAGTCATCTTGGGCCAAACTGAATCGATTTTTTTGGTTGATTTTTGTACCATATCATCAAATTATAAATAAAAGTGTAATAAATAAAATTTGTAAAGAAAAAAACAAATGTTTAATTTTTCGCTGATTTTTTTGTACCCGCGAGCCCCTTTAACATCGAATAACTGACCACTGAGATGATGATACCCTGAGTGTCTAACAGGACACTATCAGTGGTATAAATGAAGATCTATTAGAATAATTTACTCTGTACGAATGTCATTCGTCAGAAGTACTTTCCGGGATTTGTATTCATTAGGAACGCTCAAAGCTCCCGAAAAAAACCCAACATGAAACCCAGGGTTGTTGTGATTTCCTTTAGATCAGTACTTTGAATGTTTATATGAGTTATATTTGTTTGTTCATTTTGCCGCTCTAATAAGTCAATTTTTAAATGTTTTTTAGTAGTTTGGTCGTATAAAGTTACTGCGAAAGAACTTATTTTCGTTACTTTTGCGAGTAGAGAATTACCGCGAGTATAAATCGTCGTTAACTTGTAAAAATGTATAATACTATATCAAGTTGATTTGAAAATCACTAAATTAAATCGCTGCGAAATAGGCATGATAGGACTTAGCGCGAACTTAAGTTGATTTACCGTATACAATAGAAATAAATGTAAGTTCATAGTTATTAAAGTTATCACAGTCATATTTAAACAAGCTACATTCTGTAAGTGATTGTTTAAAGTCAGCAGTCTGCTAAACAGTTGTTGTATTTTGTTCCTCTTTGTCTTTATATTGATTTGTTTCTCTTTATTTCTTACTTTTAACTTAATTTCGAGATTGACATTCACTTATACAATTATTTATCAATAATGATATGGTCATAATTATAAATTAACTGTTTTCAAAACTTTGAATTTTTTAAATAGTTTATTACTAAGATTTTTTTATTCTTTTTACCTCAGAACAGATTACCTAAGATATAATTGGCTTATCTGTTTGAAAATTTTGGTCCTTCGTACTTAATTTGAACGTTTGAACGTTTGAACATTTAAAAAAAAAATTTTGATGAGAATTTTGTAGCGAAACGTGTGTCTGCCGTAAATACATAATTTTACTCTTAGTATCTATGGTGAGTTTATTTACAATCAATGAGTTGATGGTTGAGTTTTATTCCCGTAGAGTATCACCAACCCAGTAGTCAGCCCTTTGGTGTTGGCATGAAGTATCATTGTTTTGGTCATAATTATAAATTTAATGTTTTCAAATCATTGAAATTTCAACCTCATGAATACATTACCTCAGCTGTATTTGGCCTAACTTTTTGGAATGGTTGGTTCTCATCTTTGAACATTCTAGCCTTCTGAACTCGTTTCATTTGAGTATGTCTGATCAGTCTTTTGTTGACGAAACGGGCGTCTGTTGCAAATACACATTTTTAAAATCCTGATATCAATGATAAGTTTATTGGCCCTGTCGTAAATTCTTTTTTAAATTGTTACACGATGATGACTGCTGTACCCATATTTTGACTATTTTATTTATTGCATCTGTTTAGTTAACGCATCATTGTAAATATAACAGAATTTGATGAGACTATCATCAAAGTGAGAGGGTCAGCGCTGATAACCAGGTTTAATCCACCGTTTTCTATATTTGAAAATGCCTGTACCAAGTCAGGATTTATGACAGTTCTTTTTTATGTGTTTTGTTATTTGATTTTGCCATGTGATTATGGACTTTCCGATTTGATTTTCCTCTGAGTTCAGCATTTTTCTGATTTTACTTTTTTCTATGGTTGACACACAGAAACGAACTATAAAACTTAGCCTGCTATCCAATAAATTTTAGTCATTTTAAAAAAAAATATATTAATTTAGTGGAATAAAAGTAAAACGAATACATACTGCAAAACGTCATGTCTACTTTATAAATAATGTATCATGTCTACTTTATGAATAATGTATCATGTCTACTTTATAAATAAAACTTAATACAATCTAATCATGTTAATATCAAATCCCAACGCGTCAATGACATAATTCAAATAAAAACTTTCCAAAGGTTATATTTTTTTTTATAATGAGTTTATTGGCCAAAAACAACATAATATAATGATAATAGTACATACAGTGGATATTTTGAATCCTTCTATAAGCGTATAATATAAATGATACTGAATAATAAAGAAGAAAATCTTTATCTGAGGTAGCATGGATTCCCGCACCCGAAGGCATTCTTCAGCTGGCCCCTCAACAAATATATACTAGTTCAGTGATAATGAACGCCATACTAATTTCCAAATTGTACACAAGAAACTAAAATTAAAATAATACAAGACTAACAAAGGCCAGAGGCTCCTGACTTGGGACAGGTACAAAAATGTGACGGGGTTAAACATGTTTATGAGATCTCAACCCTCCCCTATTACTCTAGCCAATGTAGAAAAGTAAACGCATAACACTACGCACATTAAAATTCAGCTCAATAGAAGTACGAGTCTGATGTCAGCAGATGTAACCAAAGAAAATTAACAAAATGACAATAATACATGAATAACAACAGACTACTAGCAGTTAACTGACATGCCAGACTTCAATTAAACTGATTGAAAGATTATGATTTCATCATATGAATATCAGGTCGGTCCTTCCCGTCTTCATACCATCATAACATATATGAGAAGAACATAACCCGTGTCATGCCAACAATTAGTTTTTGAATAATTTTGTTTAGTTCCGATACAAAGACCCTATAAGTGAACCAATATTAACGCCAAATTATGCAATCTTTAATGACCTGACACCAGTATCGTAACTATATCCCTTTTTGATAAGTCTATTTAAAGGTTTTGTTAGTTTCTGGGGTGAATACTGACATTGTTGTGCTTTATAAAAAATATTTCCATAAAAATTTGATGTGAAATACCTGAACGTATAAGAAGTCTGCATGTTGAGCTATATTTACAAATGATGTCCTAATACGGATGATAACGTTAACATTCAGTAAATGTTCTGTGATATCGAAAACTCTGGTGTAATATTGTTCAGTAATACATAATACTTGTTATGCTGAGCAGGCAGTTTGTAACCTTGAAAAATGCACAAGGTGATAATTTTTCAATTACACATTACATTGCAAGTATTATCGCGATATTTAAAAAAAAATGAAAATTACGAAATGGAATGCTGTTCTGACGTTTTGAAACCTTGAACATGTACAATTTGATTTTTTTTCATTTACACATTGAATGCAAGTATTATCGCGATATTTAAAGAACAGGTTCAATAACGAAACATATTACTTAACAATTTTGTTGAAAACTAGTTATAAGATAAATAAAAATCATGAACATTTTGATGGTAACATCACAGCGTTGATGTCTATTTTGCTATTCGTACTATGATTACTATCAATTGTTAACCGTTTATGAACTAGGGATAAACAATGTTAAAATTAACAAAAATAAACAATATCAAATATAACAAAAATAAACAATATCAAACATAACAAAAATAGACTATATTAAACATACAAACATAAACAAAGTTTTCGAAAATTTAAGTATTTTCTTATCCCAGGCATAGATTACCTTAGCCGTATATGGCACAACTTTTTGGAATTTTGTATCCTCTATGCTCTTCAACTTTGTACGTGTTTGGCTTTACAAATATTTTGATCTGAGCGTCATTGGTGAGTCGTAGGTAGACGAAACGCGCATCTGGCGTACTACATTATAATGCTGTCACCTTTGATAACTATTCATTTATCACGTTAAAACTCGAGAAATCAGGGTTACACCTTTCAATATATAAAAACAATATTTTTTGATATGCATTTGTCTTTTACACTAGATGAACAGTTTTGCAGATTTTCGAGTGAAATACGTCATGTAAGATTTTTTACTATAGATTGAACATATACAACACAAAAAATGGTTCTGTATTCAGGATCGATTTCGTTGAAAATAACTTATGTCTGCATCCGATGAATTTAAAATATCAATCCAGTATGCAAATGGTTATCATTTGCATCAGAAGTAAGCTGAAACGTGTTATTTATATTTTGATATATCATTTAAATAAGGAAATTTTTAAACAGCAGTCAAAATCTTCTTCTCTTACTTTTTTTATAATATACAAACTGTCAATCTATGTTTAAATACCACGTACAAGTGTGCCTGATGAATAGGTTTTTAATTATGAAATTGTCAGTCGAAATCGAATTATTAGAACATTTTCATTCAAACACAACTGCCAAATTCTTTCCTTCAATAGTATTTTCATTTCTTGATTTTATCAACATAAAATTTTGAAATCAAATTTTAACAAATTGAACCATTTTAGTTCAAAAGGCAAAAACGTCCTTTATAGTCGATGTAACTATCGTTGATAATATAATGGAATTTGATGCCACTGTCGTACAAGTGAGAGGTTGAGCTAGCTATAAAACCAGGTTCAATCCACCATTTTATACATAAGAAAATGCCCGACCAAGTCAGGAATATGACAGTTGTTATCCATTCGTTTGATGTGTTTGAACTTTTGATTTTGCCATTTGAGTTTGGACTTTCTGTTTGGAGTTTTCCTCGGTGATAGGTAACATGCATGTTGCATAGTTTAGAATAGGTTCCTATATAGATAAAGGAAGATGTGGTGTTAGTGCATGTTTAATATATAAATTTTGAAAAGCTTTATCCATGCAAAGATCAATTGTAGAAATAGTGTACTTAAAAGAATGTCATTACTTCGGAATTTTTTGAATTTTCCTCGGAGTTCAGTATTTTTGTGTTTTTACTTTCTACTCAAAATGAACGTTTTATATGGATGCGATATATAGGAAACACTATGTCGGTTATCCAACTCCAAACGAATGGTAATGTACAGCATTTACATAATCATAAAAAACCCAGAAAAATCAAAAACAAAATCAATAACAAGGACGGAGTAAAATCATGAAGTATTTACAGGTTTTAAAGCCTGATAGATAATGTATAAGATAAATTGTATAAAATAAATCTTCTCCATATGTGTTGGTTGTGATGCTAACATAAAATTTCATGTTAATAGATATTGGAAAAAACTAATGAGACAACTCTCACAGTCACAATTTATAAAAGTAAAACATCATAGCTCAAGCATTCGATACAAGATGACATTTTTATAATAAATTGAGTAAACTTTTAACATTTCTATACTTAGTCTAACATTTGTAGGAATCTGTGCGTGGTAATTGAATGTTTTAATAACATTTGAATTCGAGAATAGTTGTTACATATTTACATAAAATTTTTATTTTGAGTATTCATTTGTTTTTCATCACACAGATACATGTATTATTGCTCTCATAAATACGTTTAACCAGTGCGATGAAAGCTTTGACCTCATTATAAGAGGAATCGACAATAACTTTTATGAGGTGACCACTCCTTTATTAGCTCTTAATTTTCTATTATTTCATGAAGTTCAAATTTTGGATACTTAATAAATAATCCAAGATAACAGTCTTTTTATATCATTATTATTATTTTATATATTATACCATCGCGAAAAGATTTGTTTTTATTTAAGGTAGAACAATACAAATATTTTTTTACTCCAAATCAGACAACTTTAAACTGATGTTATCCATTTCATCCTTTTTTATTTTTTATAAATTAGGTACCAAAAGAAAGGAGAAAGGATTAATCTTTCAAATTGTGATAATTTCATTATGAAATAATTATTACATAATTAATTCTTATGTAATTATTTGCTATATTTTGATGTCTTTACTTGAACGAATTTAGCATCTTTGTTATTTGTAGCTTCCCAAAATATTTTATAGATTCTTGCGTTTCAAAAATTTAAAGAAGGAGGAGCGGAACTACATCAGTTAAAAGAACAATCTTCGTATTGTGCTACCTTAAATCGTGATGTTTTGCTTATTCCTAAATTAAGCATTATTTTGGACAGGTATTTTACGGCGAAATGTTTTCTAATCATGCATGTCGTCGCCTATTTCATTACAATACACATCACTGTGAACCAACAAAATAAGTAACGTCTATAACAAAACCCGGCACAACAACAATCGCAAAAACGATAGCAAATAAACTCATCATACATGGATACCAGGATTGAAATTAAGTATGTTTGCCAGACGTACCTGTTAAGAATTTAAAATAACTTGAGTATATATGAATAAATTTCGACAGAACATTTTGGAACACACATTAGTGTGGTCAAACATTACAATTTATTATAACCGTTTATTAGATAAGACCCGCCTTCCTACTAACCTAATATCAAATATACACGGTCATCACGAGGGCGCTTTTAACCTTCCACATTCCTAGAAATGTATAGGAGGTAAGATAATACAATGTATTTGTATTCTACTCGAATCCAATTAATTAGATAAATTTAAACATCGGTTCACTTTTGTTGTTTTAATTCAATTGTATACTTCTGATTTAAATTGAGTGAAAATTAAAAAGAAGATTTCGATGAAACAATTTATGAATTGTAGTGATTCGTTATGAGAAACTAAATATCAAATATGATAAATAAAATATATGGAACAAACAAAATTAATTGTATTAAAATACAACTTCAAGAAATACGACCCTACATTTAATATATGATATCACATCAACATATCACAAAAAATCCCCAGAGAATACTGAATGTCTAATGAAATATTATCAGGCCAACTTATTCGAAGTTATGACAAAATACTACATAAAACCATAAACACTGAGCAACACGATCTTTACCAAAAAAACTTAGAATGATATTACTAATATTGTTAGAAGCTCTGGAATGGTAAACATATAAAACATTTTAAGGATGCATTTATTCCCTACATATCAAAATGACCTGAAAGTATAGCCACAAACCATTTGCAACCCACATTACAGTTCATAAAATGACTGATTTATATAATTTAGCATTTTATTTAACTATTGTTTTTTGAAAAAACTCATAATATGCAGAACAAAGATTACTAGTCAAGATCTTTTCTTGAGTCATCATTTGTTAATAACTGCTGTTTTTTTTCTATTTGTATGGTGACCTATAGTTGTTAATTTCTGTTTTATTTTGAGCTCTTGCTGAAAGTCTGTCTCATTTGAAATTTTACCACATCTTCTACTCTACATTTGATTTTTGCACTGAAAAGATATCAAAGAAACAACTAGATCTGTTAAATATCTTGACCTACCACTGCAAATTCACAGTTATAGAACATGTAAGAATAACTGAAATAAAATAAAACAAGCCAGAGCTGCTAAACATCGTATCCTACACCTATAGCCTGTATACATTGACAGTTAGACAACACACTTAGAATAACTGATATCACGTTAGCAAATATATCTGCTGAAAAAATTGACGACAAATTAACAGTAAGACAAAATACATTTGCTTATTTAACCAAATATTTTGTTTTTGTTCAATTTTAGCATAATTCTTACAGCGCAAACCCATGTAGACACACAGGTTAAGGCGATATAACAGAGTTTTCGTTTATATCGTTTCTTCCTTCATGTCAAAAACACTATATAAGTTGTGTCAATTGGATGATTTTTTTTGAAATAGCCTTCCCCATGCACACTCACTTAAACAAAATAAAAGCTAAAATTTGTCAATAGTTAGATAGCAATGTTACCTAATGTAAGATAAGGATATGCAAAATAGTGATGTGAAGGTGAATTTAACCTGCAAAATGCAATCATTCCTTCCATGACATATACACCGATGTAAATCATTCTTGTGTCATAAATGGGTCGACAGATTGCATATTAGTCACGACATCAGTGAAACAGATATTCTATAACAGACAACCAACTAATGATGGCATCTATACTATTTACGAATATGATTTTAGCTTAACCACTGATAACCCTTCGTTTAATAGCTTCCGTTTGAGCAGCGATCCTCTATGACTTTAAAATCATGAATCAATCCCTGGAACACCGTATCAACTGAGAGATGCAAACTCAGTGTTCGGGTACTGCTAGAATATTGAATCAATTGTCAAGAAGGCTGGATAACTGTTTGCATCATATTGGTCTTTAAACATTGCTGTTCTATTTTTTATTTTGATTTGAAAGAGCGTAATTCTGTTTTTTTTTGTTTTACTGAATCTAAAATTTGTCTTAAAAACAACTTTCATACCAAAGAATTCCTAATAAGTTCGAAAACACCTATTTCAAACAACGTATACATTATCCCTTGAATCATTGGCTAACAGAATGTTTAAATCATCCAATGAAAAAAATGTTTATCAAATTAAATATGTATGAGGCATTGTTATTTAACATATCAAAATTATTAAAATTGTTGATTAATGGTGGAGGGTCCGTGAATTTCAAATTTTCTTCAGGACTGACACCTCTAATGGAAGCTTGTTTGGCATCGAATACAGAAATTATTCAACTCTGACTCGGCAACGGAGCAGATTTAAAATCCAGAGATAACCGTGGCTTGACTGTATTTCACTATGGATTCATGCGTGAAAATCGTAAAATTATTGACCTGTTAGAAGATTACAGAGCACATACGAAAAGCAGAAAAGTGAAATGAAAAGGTCAACAAAATATAGACTCTAAAAACATTGACAACAAATTGTTGCGATTTAAGATTGTTTTCATTAGTAGGAAATAGATGCACTTGGTGAAGTGTTTCTGAGAAGCGGCAATCTATGTTGCAAAAACTGACACAATGTGCATTCAGTACGATCACTTGTTAAATACTTTAGTTGTGACAGTTTTCTAGATGAAATTTGTAAGCAACCTTTAATACATTAGAACGGACGAGAGGCATAAGTTTGATAAAAAAAAACATAAGCTCTACATATTGGTAGTTTGAAGTACAGAAAAAAGACTTTTTTTTTTATAAATATTGTATATACTTTGATTTTTATCAGTTAATAAAATGAACCAATTATAATTTTTGTTATTATTGTTTAACCGTTTGATCAAATGTCATGTCTAGCTTTGTCAGTTTTATTTTAGCATTTGCTACTTATTGCATGCTGTTGATATTCGTACTTGATAATTTTTCATTTGCATCAACTTGATGTGTTTCTGAATTTGCCATATATATTTGTTTTTCGTTCTTTTTGTGTACATTCATTATGCCGTTAGTTTTCTCGTTTAAATTGTTTTAAATTTGGGATTTCGAGGCCTTTTATAGCTGACTATACGGTATGGGTTTTGCTCAGTGTTAAAGGCCTATGGTTTTTAATTTAAAAATGTGTCATTTGAGTTCTTGTTGAAACTTGTCTCATTGGCAATCATACTTCATATTTTTTTAGAAACAAATCGGTGAACGTTTGATCGAGTTTTGAATTACGTTTGCGATTAATGAGATCTTTCACCTACAAATGTTAAATCATTGATTGACAATTATACTTAGAATTGAGAATGGAAAAGGGGAGTTGTTCTAAGAGAAAACAACCCGAGAGAAGAGCAGACAACAGCTGAAGGCAATAAATGAGTCTGTAACGCAACGTTGAAATCCAAAACCAAGAAGTGGTCCTAAGATGGCCCCTAAATAAAAATTTGTAATAGTTCTGTGAAAATGCATGTCAGAATAAACGCTAGAACATATAGATGAACTTAGATAAAAAAAAAAAACAATCTAGACTAACAAAGGCATACAAGCGGCGGGATTAAACATGCTTTGTGAAATCTCAATCCTCCCCTATACCTGCAACAAATGATGAAGTTAATCAATATCAATACCAAAATATGCAATCCTTAATGAACCAACAACAGTATCGTCTCCATATCCTTTCCGAATAAGTCTGTTTTAAGGTATGGTTAGCTTTTGAGGTGAATGCCGACTTTTTGTGCTTTGTAAATAATATTATCATAATTATTGGATATAAAATAACTGAACGTATAAGATGTCTGCATGTTGATTTTTATTTTTTCAAACGCTACTCTTTTCAAGTACGTGCATAGTTCACGAATTTGGAGACAGGATGAAGCATGAACCAAACGGTCATACAAGGAATAGCTAAATTCACCATATATCAACTCTGTTTGAGTTTCAGCTTCATTTTCTTAATAATTCTATAAATTATCAGATATATAATTCTGTTTTTTTCCATATTAAGTGGACTCGCGGGTATAAATCAATTAGATTTTTCATATATAGGATTTTGCTATTTTTTTCTGTAAATAAACTTTATTATATAACTTATAGAAAAATAAAATGAAAATATTGGATAACTTAGGAGATAACTGTATTGTATTTTAAGCTAGGCCTTCGTAAAACGTAAATTTTACCGTCGCAAATTGAGTTTACCTAGCGACGCGGAGCGACAGTAAAATCAAGTTTTACGAAGGCCAAGCTTAAAATCTCCATTCTAATGCCACATATCAAAATAAATGTCATTAAATAAATATTTTGGCTTAAAAATAGCATAAATGAAAAGGTCCTCGAAACTGTTGCATTGTCTTTTGCATCTAAACAATGTGACGTCATGTGTTTACTCTGGA
Source organism: Mytilus trossulus (assembly GCF_036588685.1). Taxonomy (NCBI): domain Eukaryota; kingdom Metazoa; phylum Mollusca; class Bivalvia; order Mytilida; family Mytilidae; genus Mytilus; species Mytilus trossulus. The sequence continues at coordinate 52,694,041 of NC_086385.1, read as the reverse complement.
TGTCAAACATGAATACTAAACATATTTTTACTTTTCGTACGCTTCAGAATGGTTTCAATATAGACTAAAAGAAGATTTTGAGGCTCAAAATGTGCATATCTTGTTTATTTTTTGAAAAATTACATATCACAGAATTCAAAATGGTGGCTTTCTTAGTTACGGACTCGTAGAACGTGGAATATAACCCCTCAAAATATTTATCAACGTCCAATGAAAATTATCGTTACAAACTAATTGCATTAGAATGTTCATTTAAGCTCCCAATCTGTCGCCGAAAGAAGCATACATTTTTGTTAATGCCCTTTTTTTGGTTGAACAAATAGGAGAAAAAGAGATAATATCGAAATAAAAAAAGAACTTAATTACAGAAATCGCTTAAATTTAACAATAATTTGGTTTATGTACAGCTTATTTGAAAACAATAATAAAAAGATATAGGTCACCGATGAGTTAAATAGGATCTTTCAATTTTAATGCCAAAAAATGGCATGTTTGCACCAAAGGCAGATAATTTGGAGCTTTTTCAATGATATACACATTTTAAAAGTCATCTGGGGCCAAACTGAATCTATTTTGTGGGTTTATTTTTGTACCATATCATAAAATTATAACTGAAAGTGTAATAAATAAAATTTGTAAAGAAAAAAACAAATGTTTAATTTTTCGCTGATTTTTTTGTACCCACGAGCCTCTTTAACATTGAATAACTGACCACTGAGATGATGATACCCTGAGCGTCTAACAGGACACAAGCAGTGGTATCAGAAGAGCTAGTAGAATAGATTACTCTGTACAAATGTCGTTCGTCAGAAGTACTTTCCAGAATTGTATTCATTAGGAACGCTCAAAGCTCCTAGAAAATCTCTCTCTTAAAAAAACAAACATGAAACCAAGGGTTGTTCAGTACTCTTTTAGATCGGTACTTTGAATGTTTGTTTATTTGTTTGTTCATTTTGCCGCTCTAATAAGTCAATTTTAAAAAGCTTATTTTTAGTTTGGTCGTATAAAGTTACTGCAAACTATCTTATTTTCGCTACTTTTGCGAGTAGAGAATTACCACGAATATAAATCGTCGCTAACTTGTAAAACTGTATGAAACTACACCAGGTTGATTTGAAAATCACAAAATTAAATCGCTGCGAAATAGGCATGATAGGACTTAGCGCGAACTTAAGTTGATTTATAGTATACGTTACTACCACTGGGTCGATGCCTCTGCTGGTGGACTGTTAGTCCCCGAGGGTATCACCAGCCCAGTAGCCAGTTCTCCGGCACTGGCATGATAATACGAATTTTATGTGTTATTAAATTTGATGTTACAAAATGATGAAAAATATTATAAATTAAGGAATGTATCTCCCTCATGCAAAGCTCTGATTCCTTTCACTGATTTGGCTATACTTTTTGGAAATTTTGGATTATAGGTCTTCATCTTTTATATAAGCTTTGGATTTTACATATTTAGGCCACGAGCATCACTGAAGAGACATGTATTGTCGAAATGCGCATCTGGTGCAAAAACATTGGTACCGTTAATGTTATTAGAAATAAATGTAAGTTCTCACAGTCATAATTATTTATGTTATGACAGTCATATTTAAACAAGCTACATTCTGTCAGTCTGCTAAACAGTTGTTGTATTTTGTTCATCTTTGGCTTTTATTGATTTGTTTCTCTTGTTTCTTATTTGTAACTTAATTTCGATATTGACATTCACTTATACAATTATTTATTACTTATGATATGGTCATAATTATAAATTCACTGTTTTCAAAACTTTGATTTTTTGAAATTCTAAGACTTTTTATTTTTTTTTTACCTCAAAACAGATTACCTAAGCTATATTTGGCTAATCTGTTTGAAAATTTTGGTCCTCAATACTCTTCAACTGCGTACTTTATTTGAACGTTTGAACATTTTGTTTTATTCGAGCGTCACTGATGAGTATTTTGTAGCGAAACGTGTGTCTGCCGTAAATACACAATTTTACTCTTAGTATCTATGATGAGTGTGTTTACAATCACTGAGTTGCTGACACTGATAGTTGAGTTTCTTCCCATAGAGTATCACCATCCTAGTAGTCAGCCCTTAAGTGTTGACATGAATTATCATTGATATGGTCATTATTACAAATTTACTGTGGAAAACTTTGAATTATCTACCTCATGAGTACATTACCTCAGCTGTATTTGGCTGAACTTTTTGGAATGGTTGGTCCTCATCTTTGAACATTCTAGCCTTTGAACTCTTTTCATTAGAGCATGACTGATACATCTTTTGTAGACGAAACGCGTGTCTGTTGTAAATACACATTGTTAATCCTGATATCAATGATTAGTTGATTGTTCCTGTCGTAAATTCGTTTTTAAATTGTTACCCGATTATGACTGATGTACCCATATTTTGACTATTTTATTTATTGTGTCAGTTTAGTCAACGCATTATTGTAAATATAACGGAATTTGATAAGACTGTCATCAAAGTGAGAGGATCAGCGCTATAAAACCATGTTTAATTCACCATTTTCTATATTTGAAAATGCATGTACCACGTCAGGAATATGACAGTTCTTGTCCATTCATTTTTGATGTGTTTCGTAATTTGATTTGTCCATGTGATTATGGACTTTCCTAATTGACTTTCCTCTGAGTTCAGTATTTTTGTGATTTTACTTTTTTCTATTGTTGACTTGATAGGATTACTTTTGCTCATTTTCAAGATTGTAACCTCTGGTTGTCAACATCTTTGTCATTCCTTAAAAAGTGGATGCTTGTCACTTTGACAATTATACGTTTTATTTCTAGTATAAGATTAACTATTTAATGGCAGATATTTTATCTATTTTCTTATGCCGTACATGTTATTTACCTTTTTTATTAATTTAGATTCCCGCCTTAGAGCACATACCACTTTGTTTTTGAATTGATCCAGTCAACCTTAGATTTGTACACAATTTCATTAACCATCGCTCTGGCAATCAAACAAAAAAAATCGTTTTCTTCTCCGGTTTTGATATTTTTCAAGCTGACCGGGAACGCCTGAATCAGAATGTCAGCAGTGATCATCAAATTAGCAGCGAAAATAGCTTTCTGGAATCAAGCATATAAGACTATGTTGCTAATGATCAATTTAATGAGTTACATTTAACATTTTACCAGAACATTCAGGTAATAGTAATAATAAAATAATTTGCATTTCCCACGTTAGAATAAAAACCAAAAATAACAGTAAATATCTTATTAAATTGAGTAAAATGGTACAACAATTTGTGTTAACTATAATGTCTTTATTATATTGATACTGATTTTACATTAATTTTAAATATTTGAGCGATTATAATTTCAGCTATATAACCTTGAGTGGTTCGATGTATTTGATATCGATATTATAAACTGTGACAAACTTCATTTCGAAAATCAAAACAAACAATTAGCTGATACAATAACAAGATCCTTTCAATGACACTCCTTATCTACAAGCTACACTAAATTATTATTTATTTCGAAATGCCTGTACCGAGTCAAAGATGTGACACTTTTTTTCAATTTGTTTTCTTGAGTTGAAAGGTCTCATCTTCGATTCTGTCAGTTTCATGTTCATTCCCTTCGGCGTCCTCATTGTGGTTTGGTATTTCTTTTATATTTTTTTTTTAGCATCTATCGACAGTGTTCAACGCAATGCAGATAAAAATTATGCAATGGAAACAGTCAAAAAATATCTCAGAGATCTTTGCTAGTTTTTGTCTAATATTATAGTATGAATTATTAGTTTGGTTATGTTAGGATTTAAATATGTCACAGTGTGTTTGATGATGCATTTTTGATGTTTAACACTTCGTGGGTAAATGTACGGACAAAATTTCTGTATGGTTTTTGACTGGCATTTGGGGGAATGTGTTAAAGAGACACAATAAAGAACAATTAGCAGAATGATAAGAATGCATATGTCTTTGAACACATGTTTTTTGCAATATTCTATAAAATTGAGAATGGAAATGGGGAATGTGTCAAAGAGCCAACAACCCGACCAATCAGCAGATTACAGCCAAAAGCCTCATATCGGTCATCAAAACAGCGACAAATCGGAAACCCAGATTTGTGCTTCAGCTGGCTTATAAACAAAAATGTGTATTAGTTCAGTTATAAATGACGTCATATTAAACTTTGAACTACGTCAATGAACTATAATTAACAATCATACAAGACTAACAAAGACCAGAGCATTCTGTTTTGGGTCATGCGCGAAATTGAAGCAGTCTGTCTGTTAATGTGTATTTGATATATTTTTTTTTATAATGAGTTTATTGGCCAAAAAGTACATATGTAATACTAATAGTACATAAATTCGATATTTTGAATCCTTCTATAAACGTAAAATATAAATAATAATAATTTAAAAAAAACCAGAAAATCTTAATCTGAGTTAGCATGGATTCCCGAACCCGAAGGCATTCTTCATCTGGCCCCTAAACAATTGTATACTAGTTCAGTGATAATGAACGCCATACTAATTTCAAAACTGTAAACATGAAACAAATATTAAAATAATACAAGACTAACAAAGGCCAGGATCTCCAGACTTGGGACAGGCGGGGTTAAACATGTTTATGAGATCTCAACCCTCCCCCTATACCTCTAGTCAATGTAGAAAAGTAAACGCATAACAACACACACATTAAAATTCAGTTCAAGAGAAGTCCGAGTCTGATGTCAGAAGATGAAACCAAAGAAAAAAAAGAAATGATAATAATACATAAATAACAACAGACTACTAGCGGTTTACTGACATGCTAGCTCCAGACTTCAATTAAACTGATTGAAAGATTATGATTTCATCATATGAATATCAGGTCGGTCCTCCCGTTAGGGGTTAAGTATCATACCATCATATCATAGATGAGAAGAACATAACCCGTGTCATGCCAAAAACTGGCTTTTGAATAAATGTGTTTAGTTCCGATACAAAGACCATATAACATGTAAAAGTGAATCAATATTAACGCAAAAATATGCAATTTTTAATGATCTGACAACAGTATCGTAACTATATCCCTTCTTAATAAGTCTATTTAAAGTTTTTTTTAGTGAATACTGACATTTTTGTGCTTTATAAAGAATATTTCCATAAAAAATTGTATGTGAAATACCTGAACGTATAAGAAGTCTGCATGTTGAGCTATATTTACAAATGATGTCCTTATACTGATGATAACGTTAACATTCAGTAAATGTTCTGTGATATCGAAAACTCTGGTGTAATATTGTTCAGTAATACATAATACTTGTTATGCTGAGCAGGCAGTTTGAAACCTTGAAAAATGCACAAGGTGATAATTTTTCAATTACACATTACATTGCAAGTATTATCGCGATATTTAAAAAAAATGAAAATTACGAAATGGAATGCTGTTCTGACGTTTTGAAATCTTGAACATGTACAATTTGACTTTTTTTTCATTTACACATTGAATGCAAGTATTATCGCGATATTTAAAGAACAGGGTCAATAACGAAACATATTACTTAACAATTTTGTTGAAAACTAGTTATAAGATAAATAAAAATCATGAACATTTTGATGGTAACATCACAGCGTTGATGTCTATTTTGCTATTCGTACTATGATTACTATCAATTGTTAACCGTTTATGAACTAGGGAAACGACTTAAACTTTCCAAAAGACTTAACAATAAGTTCGTCTATGTTCGGTCTTTCAATTAACCTATGAAACAATTGGTTTTTACCATACTATTCCGAAAATTCGCTTGAAGTCAATTAAGAATTCTGTGATGATCGAGACAGTTCATTAATTAAAATTCTCATTTGAATAGATTATAATTTAATTTTGGATGTAACGCGTCTTCTGATTGGCTGAAGATATTTTGTTATGAGCCCATTTATTACCTTAGCTGAATTTGGCAGAACTTTTAGATAATTTGGTTCTAAATGCTCTTCAACTTCGTATTTTTTTTTTTTTTTTTTTTAACTTTTTGGGATTTGAGCGTCACTAATGAGTCTTTTGTAGACGAAACGCGCGTCTGGCGTATTAAGTCCTGGTATCTATGTTGAGTTTATTAACAACCACTGGTTAGATGCCACTGCTGGTGGAGATTTATTTCCCCGAGGGTATCACAAGCCCAGAAGTCAGCACTTTTTGTGCTGACATGAATTGTCATTGATATGGTTATTTTTTTTTCTTTTAACATGTTTAAAATTACTGTTTACAAAGTTTAAATTTTTTTGAAATACTTAGGCTTTTCTACCTCAGTTATAAATTACCTTAGCTGTATTTGGAAAAACTTTTAGGAAACTTGGTCCTAAATGCTCTTCAACTTCGTATTTTATTTTGTCTTTTAAACTATTTTAGATTCGAGCGTCACTGATGAGTCTTTTGTAGACGAAGCTACACGCGTTTTTCAGTGTGCACCAAATGTTTTATGTTATTTCTTCATAGACAGAAAATATATTACAATCATTTCTTAAATTGAAACAGGTAAGGTGTCAAGGAGACTAGAAGTGGACCAGAGAGGAGCAGTCTGGTTAGAATGTTTTTGTCCTCTTTCCAATCCAGTTTTGTTATTCTCTGAATAAAATATCTTTAAATGAGATGAATAAAATTAAAAAAAAACATTTTACAAAACATTATGTCAACAGATCTATAATAATCTACATAATGCATTTTAATATCATCAGAGTAACTAACAGAGTCTTGAGAGTTCTTGCGTTTTTTTGTACTGTAATACTGTCACGTAATATATTCATTTCAACGGTATGTTTGAAACTATCATATAAACGGGCGATTTGACTATTCATAAAACCTGGTTCAATCCAACATTTTTTAATGTCCTATGCAATTCAGGAATATTACAGTTGTTATAAAAAAACTACTCTTAAATACCAGGATTGAAATTTAAATCTGGTATGTCAGAAATTTCTTCTCCCGAGAATATATTACCTTAGCCGTATTAGGCACAACTTTTTGGAATTTTGGACCCTCAATGCTCTTCAACTTTGTATTTGTTTGGCTCTATGTAGACGAAACGTGCGGTGTTGGCATGAATATCAATTACATAGTCAATTATATACATTTCCTGTAACAATTTTTTTTCTCGAAAAACTACGGATTTTCTTATCCCACGGAAAGATTACCTTATCCGTTTTTGGCACAACTTTTTGGAATTTTGGACCCCCAATACTTTTTAATTTGTTAGCTAGCAGTTACTAAGAGACAATGGTGTGATTTTGCATTGTTTACTTTGAAAGATGTACATCATGAGAGAATACCATTTGATTAACAATCTTGGTCTAATGTTTTGCCAAAACTTGCATCATTCTACAGTTTATATGTTCTATCAAAACTTCTGCTATAGAGTTCAGAATATATAAATTTTAAAAAGCTTAATCCATGCAAAGATCAATTGCAGAAAAAGCGTACTTAAGAATGTCATTACTTCGGAGCTTTTGGAATTTTCCTCGGAGTTCAGTATTTTTGTGTTTTTTTACTTTTTACTCAAAATGAACGTCTTATATAGTTGCGATATATAGGAAACACTATGTCGGTTATCCAACTCCAAACTTATGGTAATGTACAGTATTTACATAATCATAAAAAAAACAGAAAAATCAATAACAAGGACGGAGTTAAATCAAATGTGTTGTGATGCTAACATAAAATTTCATGTTAATAGATATTGGAAGAATACTAATGAGACAACTCCCACAGTCACAATTTATAAAAGTAAACCATTATAGGTCAAGCATTGGAAACGAGATGACATTTTTATAATAAATTGAGTAAACTTTTAACATTTCTATACTTAGACTAACATTTGTAGGAATCTGTGCGTGGTTATTGAATGTATTAATAACATTTGAATTCAAGAATAGCTGTTACATATTTACATATTTTTTTTATTTTGAGTATTCATTTGTTTTTCATCACACAGATACATGTATTATTGCTCTCATAAATACGTTTAACCAGTGCGATGAAAGCTTTGACCTCATTATAAGAGGAATCGACAATAACTTTTATGAGGTGACCACTTCTTTTATTAGCTTTTAATTTTCTAATATTTCATGAAGTTCAAATTTTGGATACTTAATAAACAAAGCAAGATAACAGTCTTTTTATATCATTATTATTATTCAATATATTATACCTTCGCGAAAAGATTTGTTTTTATTTAAGGTAGCACAATAAAAAGTTTTTTTACTTCCAATCAGACAACTTTAAACTGATGTTATTCATTTCATCCTTCTTTATTTTTTATAAATTAGGTACCAGAAGAAAGAACAAGGATTAATCTTTCAAATTGTGATAATTTCATTATGACATAATTATTACATAATTAATTGTTATGTAATTAGTTGCTATATTGTAATGTTCACACTTGATCGAATTTAGCATCTTTGTTATTTGTAGCATCCCAAAATATTTCATAGATTCTTGCATTTTTAAAATTTAAAAAAAGGATGAGTGGAACTACATCAGTTTAAATGTCTAATTGGGGATGAAATTTTTTTGTATTGTGCTACCTTAAATCGTGATGTTTTGCTTATTTCTAAATTATAAAAAAGAAGATGTGGTATGATTGCCAATGAGACACATATCCACAAAAGACGAAAATGACACAAACATTAACAATAATAAGTCACCATTTAAGCATTATTTTGGACAGGTATTTTACGGCGAAACGTTTTCTAATCATGCCTGCCGTCGTCTATTTCAATAAAATACACACCACTGTGAACCAAAAAAGTAAATAACGTCCATAACAAAACCCGGTACAACAACAATCGCATAAACGATAAGGCCGTTAGTTTTCTCGTTTGAATTGTTTTACATTGTCTTATCGGGGCCTTTTATAGCTGACTATATGCGGTATTGGCTTTGCTCATTGTTGAAGGCCGTACGGTGACCTATAATTGTTAATGTTTGTGTCATTTTGGTCTTTTGTGGATATTTGTCTCATTGGCAATCATACCACATCTTCTTTTTTATAAACTCATCATACATGTAGATACCAGGATGAAAATTTAGAATGTTTGCCAGACGTACCAGTTAAGAATTTAAAATAACTTGAGTATATATGAATAAATTTCGACAGAACATTTTGGAACACACATTAGTGTGGTCAAACATTACAATTTATTATAACCGTGTATGAGATAAACCACGCCTTCTTACTAACCTAATATCAAATATACACGGTCATCATGAGGGCGCTTTTAACCAATCACATTTCTAGAAATGTATAGGAGGTTAGATAATACAATTTATTTGTATCCTAAGTGAATCCAATTAATTAAATAAATTTAAACATCGGTTCACTATTGTTGTTTTAATTCAATTGTATAGTTGTGATTTAAATTGAGTGAAAATTTGATAGCAGATTTTGATGGAACAATTTATGAATTGTAGTGATTCGTAATGAGAAACTAAAAATAAAACATGATAATCAAAATATGTGGAACAAACAAAATAAATTGACTTAAATTATAACTTCAAGAAATACGACCCTACATTTAAATTATGCATATCACATCAACATGTCACCAACAAAGAAGCAGATAATACTGAATGTCGGATGAAATTTAATTAGGCCAACTTATTCGACGATATGACAAAACACTACATAAAAACCATACACACTGAGCAACACGAACTTAACCAAAAAACTTGGAATGATATAACTTATATTGTTCGAAGCTCTGGCATGGTGAACAAATCAAACATTTTAAGTCCAAGGATGTATTTATTCCCTAAATATCAAAATGACATGAAAGGACAGCAACAAACCATTTAAAATCCACAATGCCTGATAAAGTTGCAGTTCGTAAAGTGACTGTTTGTATAATTTAGTATCTCTTTAAAATAAAAACTATTGTTTTTTTTAAAATTCATAATATGCAGAACAAATATTACTAGTCAAGATCTTTTATTTATTCATCATTTATTAATAACTGCAGTTTTTTGTCTATTTGTATGACGAGTATCTATGATTAACATTATTTAAAAAAAACTATAAATGTATGTAGCAGAATGTAGTAGAATTTTAAACAGCCAAATAGAATTCAAATGGGCACAATTATTCCCTTTTAATAGTCGTCTTAAATTCTCAGCTCTCTTTGACATGCTCAATTCATTAGCGGCTTAAATTGGTCATAATTCTTTCACTTCATATTATGCTCAAAATAAAATACACTATCTTAATAAATAGTTGAGTTGACTTTCATTCCCTATTTCGTTTATTTTTGTACATAAATGAGACCGTTAGTTTTTTCGTTTGAATTATTTTACGCTTGTCATTTCGGGGCAATTATAGCTGACCATATATCATGCGAAATGATCTTTGCTCATTGTTGAAGCCGTATGGTGACCTATAGTTGTTATTTTCTGTTTTATTTTGGGCTCTTGTTGCAAGTTTGTCTCATTTGCAATTATACCACATTTTCTACTCTATATTTGATTTTTGCACTGAAAAGATATTTAAGAAATAACTAGATCTGTTAAATATCTGTTAAATATCTTGACCTACCACTCCAAATTCACAGTTATAGAACATGTAAGAATAACTGAAATAAAAATAAAACAAGCTAGAGCTGCTAATCATCTTGACCTACACCTATAGCCTGTATACATTGACAGTTAGACAACAGACTTAGAATAACTGATATCAAGTAAGCAAATATATCTGCTGAAAAAAATGACGACAAATTAACAGTAAGACAAAATTCATTTGCTTTTTTAACCAAGTATTTTGTTTTTTTATATTTAAGGATAATTTTTACAGCGCAAAACCATGTAGACACTAAGGTTTAGGCGATATATCAGAATTAATGTTTTTTCCTACATGTCAAAAACACATTATAAGTTATGTCAGACTGAAGTTCTTTTTTGAATAAGCGTTCCTCCTGAACGCTCATCAACACAAATTGAATGCTTATTGGAATTGGTTATCAAAGGTACAAGGATTACAATTTAGATCTCCAGAAACGCGTTTCGTCTACATAAGGCTCATCAGTGACGCTCATATCAAAATATTTATAAAGCCACACAAGTATAAAGTTGAAGAGCATTGACAATCCCAAATTGAATTTTTTTTTCGCCAAATACGGCTAAGGTAATCTATGCCTGGGATAAAAAAAATCTTCGTTTTTCGAAAAATTCCATGTTTTGTAAAACAGGAAATTTAAAAAATGACCAAATTATTGATATTCATGTCAACACCTAAGTGTTGACTACTGGGCTGGTGATACCCTCGGGGACGTAAAGTCAACCAGCAGTGGCATTGACCCAGTCGTGTAAATAGTTATCAAAGGTACCAGATTTGTCAATAATAAAACAGCAATGTTACCAAATGTCAAAAAGAGATATGTTAAACAATGATGAGAAGGCAAATTTAACCTCCTAAATGCAACCCTTCCTTCCATGACAAATATAACGATGCAGTATTTTCCATGAGAATTTAACAGTTCATACACAATGGAAATTATACGTCCATTTTTAAATCTCAATTAAGATGCGATGCCCCATTGTATTCCTATTCGACGGACGTTATTAACAACAGGGTGGTAATCATGCAAAAATATCATTATGGTTAAAAAGATGCACATCTTAAATCTGCAAAACATATGTTTTACAATCATCATGTTCTCATATATATCATAGGCTTGTGTCCCAAAAGACAGGTTACATTTGGAAAGGTCTTACATAGGCTATGCCTGTTGCCCAATCCAATTCAATTTATTCGAATAAAATTCTAGTCAAACTGAATATGTATTCGAGATCTATGATCTTTAGATACTACAGTAGTCATGTGAAATGGGTGTCAAAGTTGGTGTCATGTTCTTTTATGTAATATTGTGCAATAATGGTGAAATATATTCTAAAGAGACATTAAAAGTAATAAGTCGAAAAAATACTGACAACGACATGACTGGAAAAAAAGAATTCACCAGATAAACAACAGTGCATGAAATACAACATGCACAACAAAGCACGAACAACAAGAAACCAACCCGTATACTCGGGAGGGGAAGGGGACCGGATTGAATATTAGTCACGACATCAGTGAAACAGATCTTCTATAACAGACAACCAACTAGTAATGGCATCTGTAATATTTACGACGCGATGATTTAAGCTTAACCACTTATAAACCTTCGTTTAATAGCTTCTGTTTGAGCAGCGATCATCTATGACTTAAATCATGACTAAAAACATAATCCCTGGATCATCGCATCAACTGGGAGATGCAAACTCAGTGTTCAGGCACTGTAAAATGTTGAATCATTTGTCATGAAGGAAGGATAACTGTTTGCATCATATTGGTCTTTAAACATCGATGTATTCATCAGCCTGTTTGATTATTTTTCATTTTGATTTGAAAGAGCGTTATTCTGTTTTTGTTTTTAAACTGAATCTTAAAACATTCTTAAAAACAACTTTCATAACAAAAAATACCTAATTAGTTCGAAAACCCCCATTTCAAACAACATATACATTATCCCTTGAATAATTGGCTAACAGCAGGTTTCAATCATCCAATGAAAAAAATGTTTAACAAATTAAATTAACACCTATATTTCTTGTTTTACTTAAAACTCAATTATCTCAGCACATTTTACATTCTGAAAACAGCACAGGGCAATTCCGAATCATCATGAAAAATCAGATAAAGGAAGAATCAAGCGAAGTCCGACTGAAAATGTATGAGGCATTGTTATCTAACAAAACAAAATTATTAAAATTGTTGATTAATGGTGGAGTTTCCGTGAATTTCAAGTTTTCTTCAGGACTGACACCTCTAATGGAAGCTTGTTTGTCATCAAATAGAGAAATTATTCAACTCTTACTCGACAACGGAGCAGATTTAAAATCCAGAGATAACCGTGGCTTGACTGTATTTCACTATGGATACATGCGTGAAAATCGTAAAATTATTGATATGCTAGAAGATTACAGAGCAAATAAGAAAAACAGAAAAGTGAAATAAAAAGGTCAACAAAATATAGACTCAATAATGATTTTCCTTGCAAAATCTAAAAACGTTAACAACAAATTGTTTTCATTAGTAGGAAATAGATGCACGTGGTGGAGTGTTTCTGAGAAGCGGCAATCTATGTTGCAAAAACTGACACTTGATGTGAATTCAGTACGATCACTTGTTAAATTCTTTAGTTGTGACAGTTTTCTAGATGTAATTTTTAAGCAACCTATCATTACATTAGAACGGACGAGAGGCATACGTTTAATAAAAAAACATAAGCTCTACATATTGGTAGTTTGAATTACAGAAAAAAAGACTTTTTTTATAATTATTGTATATACTTTGATTTTTATCATTTAATAAAATGAATCAATTATAAGTTTTGTTATTATTGTTTAACCTTTTGATCAAATGTCACGTCTAGCTTTGTCAGTTTTATTTTAGCATTTGCTACTTATTGCATGCTGTTGATATTCGTACTTGATAATTTTTCATTTGCATCAACTTGATGTGTTTCTGAATTTGCCATTATATATTTGTTTTTCGTTCTTTTTGTGTACATACATTATGCCGTTAGTTTTCTCGTTTAAATTTGTTTTAAATTTGGGATTTTGGGACTTTTTATAGCTGACTATACGGTATGGGTTTTGCTCAGTGATAAAGGCCGTTCGATGACCTATGGTTGTTAATTTAAAAATGTGTCATTTGGTTTCTTGTTGAAACTTGTCTCATTGGCAATCATACTTCATATTTTTTTTAGAAACAAATCGGTTAACGTTTGATCGAGTTTTGAATTACGTTTCCGATTAATGAGATCTTTGACCTCCAAATGTTAAATCATTGATTGAAAAATACACTTAGAATTGAGAACGGAAAAGGGGAGTTTTTCTAAGAGACAACAACCCGACAGAAGAGCAGACAATAGTCGAAGGCAACAAATGGGTCTGTAACGCAACGTTAAAATCCCAAACCTAGAAGTGGTCCTAAGATGGTCCCTAAATAAAAATTTGTAAAAGTTCAGTGAAAATGCATGTGAGAATAAACGCTAGAACATATAGATGAACGTAAATAAAAAAAAAACAATCAAGACTAACAAAGGCATACAAGCGGCGGGGTTAAATATGTTTAGTGAAATCTCAATCCTCCCCTTTACCTGCAGCCAATGTAGAAGTTAATCAATATCAATACCAAAATATGCAATCCTTAATGAACCAACAACAGTATCGTCTCCTTATCCTTTCCGAATAAGTCTGTTTTAAGTAATGGTTAGCATTTGAGGTGAATGCCGACTTTTTTGTGCTTTGTAAATAATATTATCATAATTATTGGATATAAAATATCTGAACGTATAAGATGTCTGCATGTTGATTTTTATTTCTTCAAACGCTACTTTTTTCAAGTACGTGCATAGTTAACAGGCAAGATGAAGCATGAACCAAACGGTCATACAAGGAATAGCTAAATTCACCTAAGATCAACTCTGTTTGGAGGCAAGATAAAACATGAACCAAACGGTCATACATATAAATTATCAGAAATATAATTCTGTTTTTTTTCCATTTTAAGTGGACTCGCGGGTATAAATCAATTTGATTTTTTTTCTAATTTAGGATTTCGCTATTTTTTTCTATGAACAAACTTTATCATATACCTAAGAGAAAAATAAAATAAAAATATTGGGTAACCGTTCATTTAAGCTCCAAATCTGCCGCCGAAAGAAGCATACATTTTTGTTAATGTCCTTTTTTTCTGTTGAACTAATAGGAGAAAAAAAGATAATATCGAAATAAAAAAAGAACTTAATTACTGAAATCGCTTAAATTTTACAATAATTTAGTTTATGAACAGCTTATTTGAAAACAATAATAAAAAGATATAGGTCACCGATGAATTAAATAGGATCGTTCAATTTTAATGCCAAAAAAAGGCATGTTTGCACCAAAGGCAGATAATTTGGAGCTTTTTCAATGATATAAACATTTTAAAAGTCATCTGGGGCCAAACTGAATCGATTTTTTGGGTTGATTTTTGTACCATATCATAAAATTATAACTAAAAGTGTAATAAATAGTTTAATTTTTCGCTGAATTTTTTGTACCCGCGAGCCTCTTTAACGTCGAAGAACTGACCACTGAGATGATGGTACCCTGAGCATCTAGCAGGACACAAGCAGTGGTATCAGAAGAGCTAGAAGAACAGATTGTACTCTGTACAAATGTCGTTCGGCAGAATTGTATTTATTAGGAATGCTCAAAGCTCCTAGAAAAACTGTCTCTTAAAAAACCAAAAATGAAACCCAGGGTTGTTGAGTACTCTTTTAGATCGGTACTTTGAATGTTTATATGAGTTATATTTGTTTGTTCATTTTGCCGCTCTAATATGTCAATTTTTAAATGTTTTTTTGTAGTTTGGTTGTTTAAAGTTACTGCAAACCATCTTATTTTCGCTACTTTTGCGAGTAGAGAATTACCGCGAGTATAAATCGTCGCTAACTTGTAAAACTGTATAAAACTACATCAGGTTGATTTGAAATCACAAAATTAAATAACTGCGAAATAGGCATGATAGGACTTAGCGCAAACTAAAGTTGATTTATAGTATACGTTACTACCACTGGGTCGATGCCTCTGCTGGTGGACTGTAAGTCCCCGAGGGTATCATCAGCCCAGTAGCCAGTATCCGGCACTGGCATGATAATACGATTTGTTTGTGTTATTAAATTTGATGTTACAAAATGATGAAAAATATTATAAATTAAGGTGTATCTCCCTCATGCAAAGCTCTGATTCCTTTCACTGATTTGGCTATACTTTTTGGAACTTTTGGATTATAGCTCTTCATCTTTTATATAAGCTTTCGATTTTACATATTTTGGCCACGAGCATCACCGAAGAGACATGTATTGTCGAAATGCGCATCTGGTGCAGAAAAATTGGTACCGTTAATGTTATTAGAAATAAATGTAAGTTCTCACAGTCATAATTATTTAAGTTATGACAGTCATATTTAAACAAGCTACATTCTGTATGTGATTTTTTAAAGTCAGCAGTCTGCTAAACAGTTGTTGTATTTTGTTCATCTTTGGCTTTGTATTGATTTGTTTCTCTTGTTTCTTACTTGTAACCTAATCTCGAAATTGACATTCACTTATACAATTTTTATTACTTATGATATGGTCATAAGTATAAATTCACTGTTTTCAAACCAGGTTTCATCCACCATTTTCTACATTTGAAAATGCCTGTACCACCTCAGGAATATTTTTTGTCCATTTCTTTTTTTGATGTGTTTTGTAATTTGATTTTTGCATGAGATGATGGACTTTCCGAATTGATTTTCCTCTGAGTTCAGTATTTTTGTGTTTTTACTTTTTTTTATGGTTGACTTGATGGGATTAGTTTTGCTCATTTTCAAGATTGTAACCTCTGGTTGTCAACATCTTTGTCATTCTGTCAAAATTAGATGTTGTCACTTTGACAATTATACGTTTTATTCCAAGTATAAGAGACACTATCTAATGACAGCTATTTTATCCATGTTATCTATTCTCTTATGCTGTACAAGTTATTTTGTTTTTTTATTAATTCAAATTCCCACCTGAAAGCACACACCACTTTGATTTTGAATTGATCCACTCAACCTTGGATTTGTACACAATTTCATTAACCATCGCTCTGGCAATCAAACAAAAAATATCGTTTTCTTCTCCGGTTTTGATATTTTTCAAGCTGACCGGGAATACCTGAATCAGAATGTCATCCGAACGGACTAAGCAGTTAGAATTCAATTAACAGAGAAAATAGCATGCTGAATTCTCCCTTTACACTGGTTTCTGTGTCGAAACAACTCATGCGAAACTGTTAAAGAAAACAACACTGCTTGTGTCCGACGCGCTTTTCTGGATTAATCTTTATTCGGAATGACCAAAGCCGAACATTTGAAAGCCAATGAGGTGTAAGTACCGAAACAGTCGAAAACGAATAACACGAAAAGGTCCTAAAAATAATGTCAACTTTGCTTGAGATATCTAAAATTATACTTTCTAAATGAGTTGTTAATTTACAATCAGACAAAAGTTTAGTTAATATGTCGATATCGAAATACTGACTACGCAACTCAAAACTGATGATAATAAAAAGAACTTATGGTTTAACTGTACATGAAACCATTCTTAACAAGAGACAAAATGACACAGAGATCAATAGCTTTTGATCACCGTACGGCCGTCAACAATAAGCAAAACCCATACCACAAAGTCAGCTATAAAAGGCCCCAACAGTCCAGGTACAGGTGTAATACCACAAAATCATGGTACGTCACATGCGGTTGTAAAAATAGAAAATAGGTCGAAAAAATATATTCCCTTGAATTTGACAGCTTTAGGTAATCAATCCTCCATTTTATTGCAGTAAAACATTTTTTTGTCATAAACATATGTCTTGGGTATTTCAAAGCACCATTATTTTTGTATTTGGGATTTCTATAGAATATTTTGTAATCTTGAGGTTACCTGGTGACTAAACCTTGTATTTTTTGCATATTCTAACATTTTTTCCTCATTTCAAACAAATCTGACTGTTTTTCACCACTGTCGGTTAATATGCTTCAAATACCATGGTATTTGCCATTTTGGATATTCCTTTTTTACCCTCGCGAGCATCTTCCCGCCATTTTTTTCGGATATGACGTTACATACAGACAGCGCGAACGCGTATAAGTACATGTATAGTTCCTGCTGTATATTTTATGATATAACTTGTCCTCAAATAAATATATCTTTTTCCTAGTACAGAGAGTTGAAATTAAAATTTATTCGGTGTAACTAAACAGATATATCATGTTATGGAGGGGTATTTGCAAAAAATACAAGTCTTGGGACACAATTTACCTTGCCTAGCGGCTCGGGAAATTTTAGTCCCTCGACTTGTATTTTTCGCAAATACCCCTCCATAACATGATATATCTGTTCAATATGATATGGAATGTTATGTGCATTTTTCTAAAGTACTGGACAGGATAAGACTTTTCTCATGCCAAGTATTTCTTTATTTGAGTAGGGGCAATAAGGCCCTTATTTGGCCCAAAAATTACTGCAAATTAAATAGTTATCATATGTATTCTTAAAAAACTGAAAACAGTACCATAGTACAAGGTACTCAGAGAAACAAAACAAATTTGACATTAAACAAGTTTCCATGGCAACAAATTCTGATTTATTCTGCATATTTTGTAAAATTTCATGATTTTCCTTGTTCATGTTGCTTTTCATTAAATTTTATGTATATCTCTAGTTGAAAAAGTATCGGCGCACCCAAGAAACAACTTTATATTTGTTGGGATCATGTCAATAGTAATAATAAAGCTTCTTTTAAATTATTTATTTTTTTTTGCCTGCGAACGATGTTTTCATAACAGAAATAAAGATGAAAAACTGCATAAAATCTGGTAATTTTCACCCCTCTTTAAGATATGATTGATATTGTTAATGTTTTTGAATTTCTCTTAAAGCATGATAAATCGTTTCAAATTGGAAGTTGGTTTCTTTCAAATATCATAGTGTGGTTGGTATAATTTGGCTGATTTGTTAGATGAATTTTGAAGAGAGGAAACATCCAGATAATATCAATCACATCTCTGAGAATTATTAAAAAATGTTTGGAAATATCAAAGGGGGAGGGGGAGGCGTGGGGTTGACAGGCTAAAAAAAAAATCGCAGATTTATAAAAAGAGGTAATTGGGGGAACAGACTAAATAACCATGAAAACAGATTTTTTTCTAAATTCGACTAAGGGGAATAGGATATTTTTTTTATGATACTATAGATGACACAGGTTCCATTTCTCAACAAACATTACCATTTTGAAAAAGGAGCGGCTTGAGATGACAAAACCTGGAAATTGAACAAGCATATTTAACTTATCAATTTGTTAAGATAAACTGAATCCACAATTGGTTGAAACAAATGACGATAATCTTAGTATTACATACTCAGTATAATTAAGTGTATTAAACAGTCTTGTTTATACTAGTGTGCCTTACGAATAGGTTTTAAATAATGACATCGCCAGTTGTCGAAATCTGAATGTTAGAACATTTTCATTACAACGCAACTGCCTTTTTTTTTTGACATTTCTATCTAAATAGTTGTAGGAATCTGCACTTGATAATTGAATTTATTTATCACATTTAAACTCGAGAAATCAAGGTAACACCTTTTCATTAAAAAAAAAGTTTCTCGATAGTCATTTGTCTTTCATTATAACAGATGACTTGCATAACTGTTATTAATGACTATTAATCACATACGAAATACGACGGGAACCACATATCAAGCAGCACCTGTTTTTGGGTGGGGTTCGTGTTATTGTTGTACCCCTATTTGTGACATTATGCTCACGCATCTTTGTCAATCTAATAAAATTTGATACGCTTGTCGTTAAAGAAAGAGGTTAAGAGCTACAAAACCAGGTTCAATCCACCATATTCTACATTGGAAAATGTCTGTACCAAGTAAGGAATTTGACAGTTGTTGTTTATTCGTTTGATGTATTTTGTCATTTGATTTTGCCATGTAATTAGGGACTTTCCGATTGAATTTTCCTCGGAGTTCATTATTTTTGTGATTTTTCTTTTTAATTAATTTCAGATATCTGTATCCTTGGCTAACAATGGTAAAAATAAAACATGAAAGCAAAATATGCAACCAGGATGCGGTTAACTTAAACATAAGACTTTTATCAGTTTAAATATTCCACATGTTTTGACTGAGTGAATTTAAAATATCAATACAGTATGGTATCTTTGACGAGTTACTGTCGTTAGTGTGCAATAATTTCCAATACTGCACTAGTGCAATAAATCTTCAAAATTCATGACGTCATCAACGACAAAATCTTAGTTTAAACCAATTTTTACTTTCAAATATTATATTGCTATACAATAAAAGGGTTATTGCATGAATATTTGGGAAAATTGTCCCTCGTAGAACATATATTGAACTCGCAAGCTCGTGCAATATAAGATTCTACTCTTGGATATCATCTTTTTTAGATATCTTATATTCATCAATCGAGACGAAAATTTTTTTTTTCTAAATCGTGAATGTGTAGCTTATTCTTGAATTTCGCTACATTTGAGATATGTATTTAAGTTTGGCAATGTCAGAAAAATGTCAACTTTTTTGTATGACGCTGAAAACTGGGGAAGGACGAGGTTCTAACAAGCCCTTCCCAAGTTTTGCGCCTCATACAAAAAAGTTAATATTTTCTGACATTGACCTAGTATTGTTTTTATACTGCAACTTAAATAAATGAATTCATAGATATTTAAATTTTAACACAAATTTCAAACTTTTCAAAATTTCATCCCTTAATGAACCCCTGACTGTGACAAAAGTGTTTCATGAGGAAATTGACATTGCACAACATATAGCTATGTTACTTTATTTAGGAAATAAACACAACTAGTTGCAGTATAAAACATGTATAACAAAAACCGACACAACAATTACCGCATATACGACAGTAAATAAACTTATAAAGATACCAGGATTGAAATTTTGTATTTTCGCCAGACAAACCCATTAAGAATTTAAAATTGCTTGATTAAAAATAAATGAATATCTACAGAACATTGTAGATCAAAATATTTTTGTGGTCAAACATTACAATTGATTTGTATCTTAAAAGACAATTTAATCAATTCAATATATTTGAACATCGGTATACCTTTCATGTTAATGCAATGGTATACATTTGTAATTGTGATTTAAATTGAGTGAATATTTTGAAAGTAGATTTTCATAAAATATTACATGAATTGTAGTGATTCGTTATCAGAAATTCAAATTAAATAGTTGAATCAGAATATGTGAAACTAACAAAATAAAGGAGTAGGTTCAGTAAACCCCTTTTTGGCCACCAAATATAGCAATTTAAAAAATTGTGAACATGTAAACTTTTTACTATTTACTGAAAAGTAGAATGCTTCTGCTACATAAATATGAGCTGTTTTTGACAATACAATGCACATATATCGGGTATTAGCATCATTAAGTCATGCTAAATTACTGAAATCTCCACAATTTTAGCATTTTTGTTAAATTTTACATGGTTTCCGTCTTAAATGAATGTGGCCGCATTCGTGTTTATTCAAACTATTGAAATGTAAGTTGAATTTGATGATATTACTTAACATATATAAAGATTTAGGATGAACACTGATGAGGCCACTTTCAACTTTGACAAAAAACATCTTAAAAGTGACGTTTTTTTGAGCGTTTTTAAAGACTAAATCAGTTAAAGTCTTTCACATAAACTAATTGAATCAATTGAAATAGACACTTAAGTGTTTAAAAAATGTCCAAAATCTTTCGTCAGATGAACCTTAAATTTGAGGCCAAAACCGGCCCTTACCAGACCTACTCCTTTTCTCAAATTATAACTTACTGATAAAGACACTACATTTACATTCTAATATCACACCAACATGTTACTAATACAGAAGCTGCAGATGTTTACAAAATACTACATAAAATCATAAACTGAGCAACACCAACTTAACCAAAAAACCGTGAATGATATTATTAATGTTGTTAGAAGCTCTGAAATGGTGAAAACAGCCAACGATTTTTAGTTTGAGGATGTACTGTAAACCAACTTGTTTTCATGAGCGTGATTAATTTTCGATACTTTCGCGAGTAGAAGTGTAACGCGAATTTAAATTGTCCGGAATGTGAATAACTTAGATAGTTCCTTATCGAACTACCTCAATTACATTTGATCATCGCGAAATTATATTGCCGTGAAGTGGACTAGAAAGGGATAAACGCGAAGTAAAGTATCCACAAAAAATACGTTGGTGTACAGTACTTATTTCCTGAATATCAAAATGGCATGCAAAGTATATTAAAAAAAATTAAAATCCACAATGCATGATGAATTTGTTATTCATAAAGTGACTGTTTATACACTTGAGTAACTCTATAAACAGAAAATTTATTTATAAATCGTGGAATACGAAGAACAAAGCTTCTTAGTCAGAATCTTTTTTTCAATCATCATTTATTATCAACTGCAGTTTTTTTTTTCATTTTTAACAGGAGTAACTATGATTAAAATTCTTCAGATTAACCTATCTTTGTATGCATGGAAACGGATTTTTCAGCAGCCAAAATAGCATTCAAATGGCACAATTATTCACTTCTACCTATCGTCTAATATTTACCGACTTTTTAGGCATGCATTATTCAAGAGCGTCTGAAATTAATCATTATTCCTTCACTTCATATTTTGCTCAAAGTCAAATATGATCTCAATAAGTAGTTTTTTAAAGTTGGGTATTATTATTGCACTAGATATGTTAAATAATTTGACCTACCACTACAAATTAACAGTTATAGAACAGGTAAGAATAACTGAAATAAAATAAAACTGCTAAAGCTGCTAAACATCTTCACTTACACCTAAAGCATGTATACATTGACAGTTAGACAACAGGCTTAGTTTAACTAATATCACGTAAGCAAATATATTTGCTTAATATATTGACTACATTTTAACAGTTAGACAAAATATGTTTGTTTACTTTACCGAGTATTTTGATTATGTTTTTATGAAGCATAATTCTTACAGCGCAAACTCATTCAGATACTCAGTTAATGCGATATAACAGAGTTTTTGTTTATATCGTTTCTTCCTACATGTCAAAAACACTATATAAGTTGTCTCAATTGGAAGAATTTCTTTGAATTAGCCTTCCCCATGAACACTCACTAAAAGAAATTAAAAGCTAAAATATGTCAATAGTTAGATATCAATGTTACCTAATGTAAGATAAGGATATGCAAAATAATGATGAGAAGGTGAATTTAACCTCCAAAATGCAATCATTCCTTCCATGACAAATATAACGATGTAATTAATGCTTGTGTCATAAATGGGTCGACAGATTGCATACTAGTATTAGTCACGACATTAGTGCAACAGATATTCAATCAAGCCCTGGAACATCGTATCAACTGGGAGATGCAAACTCAGCGTTTGGGTACTGCTAGAATGTTGAATCATTTGTCATGAAGAAAGGATAACTGTTTGCATCATATTGGTCTTTAAACATTGATGTATTATTTTTTGTTTTGATTTGAAAGTGCATAATTCTGTTTTTGTTTTTTAACTGAATTTAATTTTTTTTCTTAAAAACAACTTTCATAACAAAGAATTCCTAATAAGTTCGAAAACACCTATTTCAAACAACGTATACTTTATCCCTTGAATCATTGGCTAACAGAAGGTTTAAATCATCCAATGAAAAAAATGTTTAACAAATTAAATTAACACCTGCATCTCTTGTTTTACTTAAAACTCAATTATCTTAGCACATTTCACATTCTTAAAACTGCACAGGGCAATTCTGTATCATCATGAAAAATCAGATAAAAGAAGAATCAAGCGAAGTCCGACTGAAAATGTATGAGGCATTGTTATCTAACAAAACAAAATTATTAAAATTGTTGATTAATGGTGGAGTTTCCGTGAATTTCAAATTTTCTTCAGGACTGACACCTCTAATGGAAGCTTGTTTGTCCTCAAATAGAGAAATTATTCAACTCTTACTCGACAACGGAGCAGATTTAAAATCCAGAGATAACCGTGGCTTGACTGTATTTCACTATGGATACATGCGTGAAAATCGTAAAATTATTGATATGCTAGAAGATTACAGAGCAAATAAGAAAAACAGAAAAGTGAAATAAAAAGGTCAACAAAATATAGACTCAACAATGATTTTCCTTGCAAAATCTAAAAACGTTAACAACAAATTGTTGCGATTTAAGATTGTTTTCATTAGTAGGAAATAGATGCACGTGGTGAAGTGTTTCTGAGAAGCAGCAATCTATGTTGAAAAAACTGACACAATGTGAATTCAGTACGATCACTTGTTAAATTCTTTAGTTGTGACAGTTTTCTAGATGTAATTTTTAAGCAACCTATCATTACATTAGAACGGAGGAGAGGCATACGTTTAATAAAAAACATAAGCTCTACATATTGGTAGTTTGAAGTACAGAAAAAAGACTTTTTTTTATAATTATTGTATATACTTTGATTTTTATCATTTAATAAAATGAATCAATTATAATTTTTTGTTATTATTGTTTAACCCTTTGATCAAATGTCATGTCTAGCTTTGTCAGTTTTATTTTAGCATTTGCTACTTATTGCATGCTGTTGATATTCGTACTTGATAATTTTTCATTTGCATCAACTTGATGTGTTTCTGAATTTGCCATTATATATTTGTTTTTCGTTCTTTTTGTGTAATACATGATGCCGTTAGTTTTCTCGTTTAAATTGTTTTAAAAATTTGGGATTTCGGGGCCTTTTATTGCTTCCTATACGGTATGGGTTTTGCTCAGTGTGAAAGGCCGTTCGATGACCTATGGTTGTTAATTTGAAAATGTGTCATTCGGTTTCTTGTTGAAACTTGTCTCATTGGCAATCGTACTTCATATTTTTTTAGAAACAAATCGGTTAACGTTTGATCGAGTTTTGAATTACGTTTCCGATTAATCAGATCTTTGACCCACAAATGTTAAATCATTGATTGACAATTACACTTATAATTGAAAATGGAAAAGGGGAGTTTTTCTAAGAGACAACAAGCCGATAAAAGAGCAGACAATAGCCGAAGGCAACAGATGGGTCTGTAACGCAACGTTAAAATCCCAAACCCAGAAGTGGTCCTGAGATGGCCCCTAAATAAAAAAATTGTAATAGTTCACTGAAAATGCATGTCAGAATAAACGCTAGAACATATAGATGAACTTAAATAAAAAAAAAATCAAGACTAACAAAGGCATACAAGCGGCGGGGTTAAACCTGTTTTGTGAAATCTCAATCCTCCCCTTTACCTGCAGCCAATGTAGAAGTTAATCAATATCAATACCAAAATATGCAATCCTTAATGAACCAACAACAGTATCGTCTCCATATCCTTTCCGAATAAGTCTGTTTTAAGGTATGGTTAGCTTTTGAGGTGAATGCCGACTTGTTTGTGCTTTGTAAATAATATTATCATAATTATTGGATAAAAAATACCTGAACGTATAAGATGTCTGCATGTTGATTTTATTTTCTTCAAACGCTACTTTTTTCAAGTACGTGCATAGTTAACAGGCAAGATGAAGCATGAACCAAACGGTCATACAGGGAATAGCTAAATTCACCTAAGATCAACTCTGTTTGAGTTTGAGCCTCATTTTCTTAATAATTCTATGAATTATCAGAAATACAATTCTGTTTTTTTTCCATATTAAGTGGATTCACGGGTATAAATCAATTTGATTTTTCTAATATAGGATTTTGATATTTTTTCTATGAATAAACTTTATCATATACCTAATAGAAAAATAAAATAAAAATATTGGGTAACCGTTCATTCAAGCTCTCAATCTGCCGCCGAAAGAAGCAAACATGTTTGTAAATTTTCTTTTTTTCTGTTGAACTAATAGGAGAAAAAGAGATAATATCGAAATAAAAAAAGAATTTAATTACAGAAATCGCTTAAATTTAACAATAATTTAGTTTATGTACAGCTTATTTGAAAACAATAATAAAAAGATATAGGTCACGAATGAGTTAAATAGGATCTTTAAATTTTAATGCCAAAAAATGGCATGTTTGCACCAAAGGCAGATAATTTGGAGCTTTTTCAATGATATAAACATTTTAAAAGTCATTTTGGGCCAAACTGAATCGATTGTTTGGGTTGATTTTTGTACCATATCATAAAATTATAACTAAAAGTGTAATAAATACAATTTGTAAAGAAAAAAACAAATGTTTAATTTTTCGCTGAATTTTTTGTACCCGCGAGACTCTTTAACATCGAATAACTGACCACTGAGATGATGATACCCTGAGCGTCTAACAGGACACAAGCAGTGGTATCAGAAGAGCTAGTAGAATAGATTACTCTGTACAAATGTCGTACGTCAGAAGTACTTTCCAGAATTGTATTCATTAGGAACGCTCAAAGCTCCTAGAAAATCTCTCTCTTAAAAAAACAAACATGAAACCAAGGGTTGTTGAGTACTCTTTTAGATCGGTACTTTGAATGTTTGCATGAGTTATATTTGTTTGTTCATTTTGCAGCTCTAATGAGTCAATTTTAAAAAGCTTATTTTTAGTTTGGTTGTATAAAGTTACTGCAAACTATCTTATTTTCGCTACTTGTGCGAGTAGAGAATTACCACGAATATAAATCGTCGCTAACTTGTAAAACTGTATGAAACTACACCAGCATGACCAGGTTGATTTGAACATCACAAAATTAAATCTCTGCGAAATAGGCATGATAGGACTTAGCGCGAACTTAAGTTGATTTATAGTATACGTTACTACCACTGGGTCGATGCCTCTGCTGGTGGACTATTAGTCCCCGAGGGTATCACCAGCTCAGTAGCCAGTACTCCGGCAATGGCATGATAATACGAATTTTATGTGTTTTTAAATTTGCTGTTACAAAATGACGAAAAATATTATAAATTAAGGAATGTATCTTCCTCATACAAAGCTTTGATTCCTTTCACTGATTTGGCTATACTTTTTGGAACTTTTGGATTATAGCTCTTCATCTTTTATATAAGCTTTGGATTTTACATATTTTGGCCACGAGCATCACTGAAGAGACATGTATTGTCGAAATGCGCATCTGGTGCAAAAACATTGGTACCGTTAATGATATTAGAAATAAATGTAAGTTCTCACAGTCTATTTATTTATGTTATGACAGTCATATTTAAACAAGCTACATTCTGTATGTGATTGTTTAAAGTCAGCAGTCTGCTAAACAGTTGTTGTATTTTGTTCATCTTTGAATTTGTATTGATTTGTTTCTCTTGTTTCTTACTTGTAACCTAATTTCGATATTGACATTCACTTATACAATTATTTATTACTTATGATATGGTCATAATTATAAATTCACTGTTTTCAAAACTTTGAATTTTTGAAATCTAAGACTTTTTATTTTTTTTTACCTCAAAACAGATTACCTAAGCTATATTTGGCTAATCTGTTTGAAAATTTTGGTCCTCAATACTCTTCAACTGCGTACTTTATTTGAACGTTTGAACATTTTGTTTTATTCGAGCGTCACTGATGAGTATTTTGTAGCGAAACGTGTGTCTGCCGTAAATACACAATTTTACTCTTAGCATCTATGATGAGTGTGTTTACAATCACTGAGTTGCTGACACTGATGGTTGAGTTTCTTCCCATAGGGTATCACCATCCTAGTAGTCAGCCCTTTAGTGTTGACATGAATTATCATTGATATGGTCATTATTATAAATTAACTGTTTTCAAACCTTTGAATTTTCTACCTCATGAGTACATTACCTCAGCTGTATTTGGCTAAACTTTTTGGAATGGTTGGTCCTCATCTTTGAACATTCTAGCCTTCTGAACTCTTTTCATTAGAGCATGACTGATTTGTTTTTTGTAGACGAAACGCGCGTCTGTTGTAAATACACATTTTTAATCCTGATATCAATGATTAGTTTATTGTTCCTGTCGTAAATTCCTTTTTGAATTGTTACCCGAAGATGACTGTTGTACCCATATTTTGACTATTTTATTTATTGTGTCTGTTTAGTCAACGCATTATTGCAAATATAACGGAATTTGATAAGAATGTCATCAAAGTGAGAGGATCAGCGATATAAAACCAGGTGAAATCCACCATTTTCTATATTTGAAAATGCCTGTTCCACGTCAGGAATATGACAGTTCTTGTCCATTCTTTTTTTATGTGTTTCGTAATTTGATTTTTCCATGTGATTATGGACTTTCCGAATTTATTTTCCTCTGAGTTCCTTATTCTTGTGATTTTACTTTTTTCTATTGTTGACTTGATATGATTAGTTTTGCTCATTTTCAAGATTGTAACCTCTGGTTGTCAACATCTTTGTCATTCCTTAAAAAGTGGATGCTTGTCACTTTGACAATTATACGTTTTATTTCTAGTATAAGATAAACTATTTAATGGCAGATACTTTATCTATTGTCTTATGCCGTACATGTTATTTACCTTTTTTATAAAAATTAGATTCCCGCCTGAGAGCACATATCACTTTATTTTTTGAATTGATCCAGTCAACCTTAGATTTGTACACAATTTCATTAACCATCGCTCTGGCAATCAAACAAAAAATATCGTTTTCTTCTCCGGTTTTGATATTTTTCAAGCTGACCGGGAATGCCTGAATCAGAATGTCAGCAGTGATCATCAAATTAGCAGAGAAAATAGCTTGCTGGAATCAAGCATATAAGACTATGTTGCTGCTGATCAATTTAATGAGTTACATTTAATATTTTACCAGAACATTCAGGTAATAGTTATAATAGAATAATTTGCATTTCCCACGTTAGAATAAAAACCAAAAATAACAGTAAATATCTTATTAAATTGAGTAGAAGTAAAATGGTACAACAATTTGTGTTAACTATAATGTCTTTATTATATTGATACTGATTTTACATTAATTTTAAATATTTGAGCGATTATAATTTCAGCTATATAACCTTGAGTGCTTCGATGTTTTTGATATCGATATTATAAACTGTGACAAACTTCATTTCGAAAATCGAAACAAACAATTAGCTGATACAATAACAAGATCCTTTCAATGACACTCCTTATCTACAAGCTACACTAAATTATTATTTATTTCAAAATGCCTGTACCGAGTCATGGATCTGACTCTTTTTTCAATTTGTTCCCTTGAGTTGTAAGGTCTCATCTTCGATTCTGTCAGTTTATTGTTCATTCCCTTCAGAATCCTCATTGCGGTTCGGTATTTCTTTTATATTTTTTTTTAGCATCAATCGACATTGAACGACGCACAGCAGATAAAAATTATGCTAAGGAAACAATCAAAAGGTATCTCACGAGATCTCTGATAGTTTTTGTCAAATTCTCAGTTT
The DNA here is from genome assembly GCF_036588685.1 of Mytilus trossulus. Classification (NCBI taxonomy): domain Eukaryota; kingdom Metazoa; phylum Mollusca; class Bivalvia; order Mytilida; family Mytilidae; genus Mytilus; species Mytilus trossulus. Next base: position 52,665,057 of record NC_086385.1, on the reverse strand, counting down.
GAATTGTTAGTTTGGTTATGGTAGGATTTAAATATGTCAAAGTGTGTTTGATGATGCATTTTTGATGTTTAACATTTCGTGGCTAAATTAAGGGACAAGTCTTCTGTTTGGTTTTTGACTGGCATTTTGTGGAATGTTTTAAAGAGACAACACAAATAACAATTAGCAGAATGATAAGAATGCATATGAATTGAACACATGTTATTTGCAATATTCTATAAAATTGAGAATGGAAATGGGGAATGTGTCAAAGAGCCAACAACCCGACCAATCAGCAGATTGCAGCCAAAATTCTCTTATCGGTTTCAAAACAGCAAGAAATCCCGAACCCGAATTCGTGCTTCAGCTGGCCCCTCAACAAAAATGTGTATTAATTCAGTGATAAATGACGTCATACTAAACTTTGAACTACATAAATGAACTAACATTAACAATCATACAATAGTACGGCGGCTTTGTGAAAAAATGTGCACATCCTGCTACAAGCATGAAATTTGTCATAAACCTTCCTCAACTATTACTTTTTTATTCCAGATAGGGAGGCATTTGAAAAAAATGTCTCACTTCCGGTGAAATCCAAAATGGCGGACATCATACTTAAATCAGCCCAATATCGAAGGCTAGTGTGTGAAAAGGTGTTATTATCATAATATTTGGCATAAACCTTTGTTTTTTACTACTTTTGGATAAATTAAATAGATAAATTGTCGTTATTTACCCTACATCCGGTAAAATCTAACATGACGGACACTGTACTACAATATGCTTATTTTTTAAGGAGGGTAATGAATGTGTTTTAACGTATTGCTACTATCATTACATCGTGCCAGAACCTTTCTTTGGTGCTTTTCACATTGATATATTGTATAAGAAATACGTCTCCAAAACTCTTACTTCCGGTAATATCCAAAATGGCGGACAGAAAATTATCAATTTCTTATTGTAATATTTTTATTTTTTTTCAAAATGTAAAGAAAATGTTGAGTTTTTTTTTTGTTCGTTGAATTTTTGGCTTTAAGTTAAGTAAAAAAAAACATTAATTCTATTCTGTTTTAACCACCACAAGCAAACATCGCAGTGCATGGGAGTCCCAATTGTTCTTACCATAACAAAATACCTTGAAACTGTAACAAGAGTGGATGAAGTCTTAGATGAGTCTGGTAGTTGTAGCAACAAATGCTCAGGATATTCCATCTTATCCACCACGTGATGTATTTCAGGTGTAGCACCATGTTCACAACAAGAGATAGACACTAACATCATGGTGTATGTGTCTGATGCAGTGAAACACGAACTTAAACGAGTCATGATTAACAGTTGTTACTGATGATGATGTCAATACTATTTCGCTATTCCGTGGCAAAGGGGCAGACGAACTATGGATTATGTTTGGGGAGGCAAAAATCCTTGGATAAATATCTGTCAAAGCCTTTCAAATGCACCAGGCAATGAGAGATCACGTACTCTTATTGTTACCCACACCTTAACCGGTTGTGATACAGTTCTCTTTTTGCTTGAAAAGGAAAAAAAAAAGACTTCGTGAGAGACAGTGATGGCATTTGAAGATGTGACTTGAAGATAAAGAATGATTAATGATCAGCATTAATCACTGGGTTTTTACTGTAAGATCGCACAAGCTTATCAGATGGAGCTAACATGGTTAACGAAGCAAGAAAATAACTATTTGCACAAAAGGGAAGGCTAATTAGAATTAAGGCTATTCCCTCAACTTGGTCTATAGTTTTACCAAGCATGTGAAACGTGCAATATACTAATGCAGGTGATTAAGGGCGAGCTTGGGATTGGTTCTCATGCTACTTAGTCCAGGCGCTAATTGATGGCGAAGAGACAAAGAAAAAAAAACTCTTTCTGAGGCCTCATTATTTTGTCAGAAGCTTGTAGATTGTGAATGTTAGGAAGGATGCCGCGGTCATTGTTAATGTGGAATATGGGGTCTCCTGTACAATAAATTGTGTGCATGTGGTGGTTAATGTGAATAAACATGTATTCCTGGCCAAATAGTAGGAATTTAAAAAATGCTTTAGTACTATTGTGATTTTTTTTTAATCAAACTATCCAAAACTCTACATCAAAGAAATGGATTGAGGACTCATCTTTAAAATTTACGCCATATTTTTATCAGAAGTGTCAACTTTGTATTTAAACATGTTCAACATGATAGAAATAGTGGTTTTGGGGATAACTTATAGCCAAAAGTTTAATGACCATCACAAAAAGATCATTTTCTTTACATTTTAAAAAAAGTTGAATAATAAATTGATATTTTTATGTCCGCCATTTTGGATATAACCGAAAGTAAGGGTTTTTAGGACATATGTGTTATACATTGCATCCACCAGAAGCACCAAGGAAAGGTTCCTGCACAATTTAATGACAGTAGCAATACGATAAAACACATTTTAATTACCCTCCCTGAAAAATAAGCTTATTTAAGTACAATGTCCACCATGCTGGATTTTACCGGAAGTAGGGTTTTTAAAGACATCGAATCTATATAATTTATTCAAAATTAGTACATAACAAAGGTTTGTATCAAATACTAGTAGCATGCTAATAACACCTTTTCACATCCTAGCCTTCGATATTATGCTGGTTCAAGTATGATGTCCGCCATCTTTGATTTTACCGGAAGTGAGACATTTTTTACAAATGGAACGGGGACCTAATTATTTGCCCCATTGGAACGCATTGAAAATCATAGTAAATACATAGGGTCCTGTTCAATAAATAATTTTGATAGCCACCTTGGGACTTCTGGTTCATGTTAGGCATTCATTTAGAAGTGTCTAAGTGCAATCTCAGTGCCTCATGACCGGCATTCCGTTGCAAAATTTTGTTTTTATTGACAACAGGGTCAGTCTGTTTACTTCCGGGAAAGAATAAAGGCTAGAATTTAGGCAATTTACTCTATGTACTGACGCCCGATTACATTTAAATCAATCAAAATTTTTACAAAAATTCAAACTAGAAAGCCTACCCTTTCAAATAAATCTACATTCAGTTACAGAACTAGTGAAATAATAACACTACACAATTTATAACAAAAGTTATATATTTTTTTTAAGAACTACATTCGTGGGTACCGGACTGGTTGCCCTAACTGGGATCCTATTCCAAATGCCTTCCTATCTGAAATAATAGAGTAATAGTTGAGGAAGTTCTAAGCTTTTATCCGCCGGAATAGTAGGCTAACAAAGACCAGAACGTGCTGACTTAGGTCATGCGCAAAACACGAAGCAGTCTACCTGTTAATTTGTATTGTAGATTATATGCGTGTAAAATAAAGGCAATAGTAGAATACCGATGTTCTAAATTCATAAATCGATTGCAAAAAAAAACCCAAACAAATCCGGGTTACAAACTAAAAATGAGGAAAAAGCATCAAATATAAAAGGAGAATTACGACACAAGAGAAACACAAAATTAAAATGAAACACACACAGAAACGAACTATAAAACTTAGCCTGCTATCCAATAAATTTTAGTCATTTTAAAAAATATATATTAATTTAGTGGAATAAAAGTAAAACGAATACATACTGCAAAACGTTGTGTCTACTTTATAAATAATGTATCATGTCTACTTTATGAATAATGTATCATGTCTACTTTATGAATAATGTATCATGTCTACTTTATAAATAATGTATCATGTCTACTTTATGAATTATGTATCATGTCTACTTTATAAATAATGTATCATGTCTACTTTATGAATTATGTATCATGTCTACTTTATACATACAACTTAATACAATCTAATCATGTTAATATCAAATCCAAACGCGTCAATGACATAATTCAAATAAAAACTCTCCAAAGGTTATATTTTTTTATAATGAGTTTATTGGCCAAAAACTACATAATATAATGATAATAGTACATAAAGTTGATATTTTGAATCCTTCTATAAGCGTATAATATAAATGATACTGAATAAAAAAAAGAAGAAAATCTTTATCTGAGGTAGCATGGATTCCCGCACCCGAAGGCATTCTTCAGCTGACCCCTCAACAAATATATACTAGTTCAGTGATAATGAATGCCATACTAATTTCCAAATTGTACACAAGAAACTAAAATTAAAATAATTCAAGACTAACAAAGACCAGAGGCTCCTGACTTGGGACAGGCGCAAAAATGTGACGGGGTTAAACATGTTTATCAGATTTCAACCCTCCCCTATTACTCTAGCCAATGTAGAAAAGTAAACGCATAACAATACGCACATTCAAACTCAGTTCAAGAGAAGTACGAGTCTGATGTCAGCAGATGTAACCAAAGAAAATTAACAAAATGACAATAATACATGAATAGCAACAGACTACTAGCAGTTAACTGACATGCCAGACTTCAATTAAACTGATTGAAAGATTATGATTTCATCATATGAATATTAGGCTGGTCCTTCCCGTTAGGGGTTAAGTATCATACCATCATAAAATATATGAGAAGAACATAACCCGTGTCATGCCAACAATTAGTTTTTGAATAATTTTGTTTAGTTCCGATACAAAGACCCTATAAGTGAACCAATATTAACGGCAAAATATGCAATCTTTAATGACCTGACACCAGTATCGTAACTATATCACTTCTTGATAAGACTATTTAAAGGTTTTGTTAGTTTCTGAGGTGAATACTGACATTGTTGTGCTTTATAAAAAATATTTCCATAAAAATTGTATGTGAAATACCTGAACGTATAAGAAGTCTGCATGTTGAGCTATAACAAATGATGTCCTGATACCGATGATAACGTTAACATTCAGTAAAAGTTCTGTGATATCGAAAACTCTGGTAAAATATTGTTCAGTAATACATAATACTTGTTATGCTGAGAAGACAGTTTGAAACCTTGAAAAATGCACAAGGTGATAATTTTTCAATTACACATTACATTACAAGTATTATCGCGATATTTAAAAAAAAATGACAATTACGAAATGGAATGCTGTTCTGGCATTTGAAACCGTAAACATGTACAATTTGATATTTTTTTCATTTACACATTGAATGCAAGTATTATCGCGATATTTAAAGAACAGGGTCAATAACGAAACATATTACTTAACAATTTTGTTGAAATCTAGTTATAAGATAAATAAAAATCATGAACATTTTGATGGTAACATCACATCGCTAATGTCTATTTTGCTATTCGTATTATGATTACTATCAATATACTATTCCGAAAATTCGCTTGAAGTGAATTTAGAATTCTATGATGAGACAGTTCATTAATCATAATTCTCATTTGAATAGATTATAATTTAATTTTTGATGTAACGGGTCTTCTGATTGGCTGAAGTTATTTTGTTATGAGCCCATTTATTATCTTAGCTGTATTTGGCAAAACTTTTAGAAATCTGGTTCTAAATGCTCGTCAACTTCGTATTTTATTTTGTCTTTTAAACTTTTTTTGGATTCGAGCGTCACTGATGAATCTTTTATATACAAAACGCGTGTCTGGGGTATAAACGAAATTTAGTCCTGGTATCTATGATGAGTTTATTTACAACCACTAGGTCGATGCCACTGCTGGTGGAGATTTATTTCCCTGAGGGTACCACAAGCCAAGTAGTCAAAACTTTTTGTGCTGACATGAATTTTCATTGATATGGTTATTTTTTATTTTTTTTAAATTAACTGTTTACAAAGTTTTAAATTTTTTGAAATACTAAGGCTTTTCTACCTCATGTATAGACTATCTTAGCTGTATTTGGCAAAACTTTTAGGAAATTTGGTCCTAAATGCTCTTCAACTTCGTATTCTATTTTGTCTTTTAAACCATTTTAGATTCGAGCGTCACTGATGAGTCTTTTGTAGACGAAGCTACGCGCGTTATTAAGTTTGCACCAAATGTTTTATGTTATTTCTTTATAGACATAAAAAATATTACAGTCATTCCTTAAATTGAAACAGGTAATGTGTCAAGGAGACTAGAAGTGGACCACAGAGGAGCAGTCTGGTTAGAATGTTTTTGTCCTTGTAAACATGTAATTTTCCATTATGCTGATTTTTGATTTATATTGGTGATATATATATATATTTATAAGTTTTAGTCTACTTATCAATCCAGTTTTGTTATTCCCTGAATAAGATATCTTTAAATGAGATGAATAAAATAAAAAAAAAAGACATTTTACGAAACATTATGTCAACAGATCTATAATAATCTACATAACGCATTTTAATATCACCAGAGTAACTAAGAGAGTCTTGAGTGTTGTTGCGTTTTTTTGTACTGTAATACTGTCACGTAATATATTCATTTCAACGGTATGTTTGAAATTGTCATATAAGCGTGCGATTTTAATATTCATAAAACCTGGTTCAATCCAACATTTTTTTAATGGCCTATTCAAACTCAGGAATATGACAGTTGTTATAAAAAAACTACTCTTACATACCAGGATTGAAATTTAAACCTGGTATTTCAGGATTTTCTTCTCCCAACAATAGATTAACTTAGCCGTATTAGGCACAACTTTTTGGAATTTTGGACCCTCAATGCTCTTCAACTTTGTATTTGTTTGGTTTTATGTAGACGAAACGCGCGGTGTTGGCATGAATATCAATTAAGTAGTCAATTATATACATTTCCTGTAACAATTTTTTTTTCTTTTCGAAAAACTAAGGATTTTCTTATCCCACGGAAAGATTACCTTATCCGTATTTGGCACAACTTTTTGGAATTGACCCCCCAATACTTTTTAACTTGTCAGCTAGCAGTTACTAAGAGAAAATGGTGTGATTTTGTATTTGTTTTCTTTGAAAGGTGTACATCATGACATAATACCATTTGATTAACAATCTTGGTCTAATGTTTTGCCAAAACTTGCATCATTCTATAGTTTATATGTTCTATCAAAACTTCTGCTGTAGAGGTCAGAATATATAAATTTTAAAAACCTTAATCCATGCAAAGATCAATTGCAGAAAAAGCGTACTTAAGAATGTCATTACTTCGGAGCTTTTTGAATTTTCCTCGGAGTTCAGTATTTTTGGGTTTTTTACTTTTTACTCAAAATGAACGTCTTAAATAGTTGCGATATATAGGAAACATTATGTCGGTTATCCAACTCCAAACTCATGGTAATGTACAGCATTTACTTAATCATAAAAAAACCCCAGAAAAATCAATTACAAGGACGGAGTAAAATCATATGTGTTGTGATGCTAACATAAAATTTCATGTTAATAGATATTGGAAGACTCCTACAGTCACAATTTATAAAAGTAAACCATTATAGGTCAAGCATTGGAAACAATATGACATTTTTATAATAAATTGAGTAAACTTTTAACATTTCTATACTTAGTCTAACATTTGTAGGAATCTGTGCGTGGTAATTGAATGTATTAATAACATTTGAATTCAAGAATAACTGTTACATATTTACATAAAATTTTTATTTTGAATATTCATTTGTTTTTCATCACACAGATACATGTATTATTGCTCTCATAAATACGTTTAACCAGTGCGATGAAAACTTTGACCTAATTATAAGAGGAATCGACAATAACTTTTATGAGGTGACCACTTCTTTTATTAGCTTTTAATTTTCTAATATTTCATGAAGTTCAAATTTTGGATACTTAATAAATAAAGCAAGATAACAGTCTTTTTGTATTATTATTCAATATTAATACCTTCGCGAAAAGATGTTTTTATTTAAGGTAGCACAATAAAAAGTTTTTTTACTCCCAATCAGACAACTTTAAACTGATGTTATTCTAGCATTTATAAAATTTAAAGATGGATGAGTGGAATTACATCAGTTTAAAGATGTCTGATTGGGGATAAAAAATCTTTGTATTGTGCTACCTTAAATCGTGATGTTTTGCTTACAGCGCAAACCCATGTAGACACTCAGAATTTATGTATATTCCGTTTTTTTCTACATGTCAAAAACACATTATAAGTTATTTCAGACTGAAGTTCTTTTTTGAATTAGCGTTCCCCCTGAACGCTCATTAACACAAATTGAAAGCTTATTGGTTATCAAAGGTACAAGGATTACAATTTAGAACTCCAGACACGCGTTTCGTCTACATAAGACTCATCAGTGACGCTCATATCAAAATATTTATAAAGCCACACAAGTATAAAGTTGAAGAGCATTGAGAATCCCAAATTTAAATTTTTTTTCGCCAAATACGGCTAAGGTAATCTATGCCTGGGATAAGAAAACTCTTCGTTTTTCGAAAAATTCCATGCTTTGTAAAACAGGAAATTTAAAAAATGACCAAATTATTGATATTCATGTCAACACCTAAGTGTTGACTACTGGGCTGGTGATACCCTCGGGGACGAAAAGTCAACCAGCAGTGGCATCGACCCAGTGGTGTAAATAGTTATCAAAGGTACCAGATTTGTCAATAATTAAACAGCAATGTTACCAAATGTCAAAAAGAGATATGTTAAACAATGATGAGAAGGCAAATTTAAATATATGATAGGCTTGTGTCCCAAATGACAGGTAACATTTGGAAAGGTCTTACATAGGCTATGCCTGTTGCCCAATCCAATTCAATTTATTCGAATAAAATTCTAATCAAACTGAATATGTATTCGAGATCTATGATCTTTAGATACTACAATAGTCATGTGAAATGGGTGTCAAAGTTTGTGTCATGTTCTTTTATGTAATATTGTGCAATAATGGTGAAATATATTCTAAAGAGACATTAAAAGAAATAAGTTGAAAAAATACTGACAACGACATGACTGGAAAAAAAGAACTCACCAGATAAACAACAGTGCATGAAACACAACTTGCACAACAACGAACGAACAACAAGAAACCAACCCGTATAATTCAGAAGGCCAAACTCGGGAGGGGAAGGGGGCAGGATTGAATATTAGTCACAACATCAGTGAAACAGATCTTTTATAACAGACAACCAACTAGTGATGGCATCTGTAATATTTACGACGCGATGATTTAAGCTTAACCACTTGCAAACCTTCGTTTAATAGCTTCCGTTTGAGCAGCGATCATCGATGACTTAAATCATGACTGAAAACACAATCCCTGGATGATCGTATCAACGCGAAGATACGAACAAAGTGTTCAGGCACTGCTAGAATGTTGAATCATTTGTCATGAAGAAAGGATAACTGTTTCCATCATATTGGTCTTTAAACATCCATGTATTCATCAGCCTGTCTGATTATTTTTAATTTTGATTTGAAGAGCGTAATTTTGTTTTTGTTTTTAACTGAATCTTAAAACATTCTTAAAAACAACTTTCATAACAAAAAATACCTAATTAGTTCGAAAACACCCATTTCAAACAACATATACATTATCCCTTGAATCATTGGCTAACAGAAGGTTTCAATCATCCAATGAAAAAAATGTTTCACAAATTAAATTAACACCTATATTTCTTGTTTTACTTAAAATTCAATTATCTTAGCACATTTTACATTCTAAAAAGTGCACAGGGCAATTCCGAATCATCATGAAAAAGCAGATTAAAGAAGAATCAAGCGAAGTCCGACTGAAAATGTATGAGGCATTGTTATCTAACAAAACAAAATTATTAAAATTGTTGATTAATGGTGGAGTTTCCGTGAATTTCAAATTTTCTTCAGGACTGACACCTCTGATGGAAGCTTGTTTGGCATCGAATACAGAAATTATTCAACTTTTACTCGACAACGGAGCAGATTTAAAATCCAGAGACAACCGTGGCTTTACTGTATTTCACTATGGATACATGCGTGAAAATCGTAAAATTATCGATATGCTAGAAGACTACAGAGCAAATAAGAAAAACAGAAAAGTTAAATGAAAAGGTCAACAAAATATAGACTTAACAATAATTTTCCTTGCAAAATCTTAAAACGCTAATAAGATTTTTTTGCGATTTTTGGATAGTTTCATTAATAGGAAATAGATGCACGTGGGAAAGTGTTAGTGAGAAGCTGCAATCTATGTTGCAAAAAAAAAAAATGGCACAATGTGCATTGAGTACTATCACTTGTAAAATACTGACAGTTTTCTAGATGTAATTTTTAAGCAACCTTTAATAACACTAGAACGGACGAGAGGCATACGTTTAATATTTAGAAAAAACATAAGCTCTTCATATTGGTAGCTTGCAGTACAAAAAAAAACTTTTTTTTTATAATTATTAAATATACTTTAATTTTGATCAGTTAATAAAATGAATCAATTATATTTTTTGTCATTTTTGTTTAATCCTTTGATCAAATATCTCGTCTAACTTTGTCAGTTTTCTTTTTGCATTTGCTACTTATTTCATGCTGTTAATATCCTTACTTGAACATTTTTCATTTGCATCAACTTTAATGTGTTTTTGAATTTATATATCACAAACGACTGATATATAAGCTGAGTTTTGTATTTGGCATTACCTCAAATTTAGCAATGATATTGACAATTGTTAACCATTTTCGAGATACTGTTTTAGACAAAGTTTCATCTACATGCGATGCACTTAAGAAAAAAACATAAGCTCTTCATATTGGTACAATGTAGCTTGCAGTACAGACAAAAGACTTTATTTTATAATTATCAAATATACTTTAATTTTGATCAGTTAATAAAATGAATCAATTATATTTTTTTACGAGTTTGACTGTCCCTTTGGTGTCTTTCGTCCCTCTTTTAAGGCCACTGTATTTTACCATCGTGTTAAAATAACTGTTTACGTTGCCTTTGTTAGCTGCATACGATTTTAAGCATAGCTTAAGCAAGTGATTGTCTGCTTTGGTGTGTATCACAAGTTTATAAACTGCAGAGACGTCTAAAAATTACACAATTTATTTGTCTTTGTTTGGTCTTTCAATTACATTTAAAACATATATACTTGGGTAAAAGAGTAATTATTTCGAAAATTCCATTGCAGCCAATGGAAACTTAGGATAGGCATAACAATTTCGGAGGGGTTAACTATGTTAAACATTCATTTTAAGTACAGGGAGGCCAAGTCTGATTTGTACGTCAGTGACATTCGAATATAAAATCATTAGATTTAGTTGGAAATCAGTAGTTGACAAACAATCCACTATGTGTTTTTGTTAGATGTATTTATATTTGTATCCATCAAATGAATTGTAAATTTGTTCATATGTTGTGCTGTTACAGATCTCCTCAGGATAGGGCAGGATTGGAATCCCGTTAACACGTTTAACCATGTATGTATGGGCCTGTACCAAGTAAGGAAAGTGTAATTCAGTGATTGTCGTATATTGATGTGTAACATATTTGTTTTTCGTTCATTTTTTATTTTTTTTTTTTTAAATTAGGTCGTTAGTTTTTTCTTTTGAATTGTTTTACATTTGGAATTTCGGGGCTTTTTATTGCTGATAATGCGATATGTGCTTTGCTCATTGGTGAAGGCCGTAAGATGACCTAGCTACATGTAATTTCTTTGTTATTTCGTTTCCTCAAGTTGTGGAGAGTTGTCTCCACTTCTTTAAAGCGCAACTGCCTTATTTACACTTTCTTTCAAACTATTTTCATCTTTTGACTCAATCATCCTAAAATTTTGAACAAAGGATATTTCTGGTAGGTCAAGAAATACGTCAAAAATGTATTAAAAGTCAAGTTCAGATACAATGTACTTAAGTATTATGATCTTCATCTTATTTTGGAGGGATATAACGTACTTTGTACTTCAACTACAACCAAGAAATATTTATGTTTGTGATATAAACATGATAAAGGAAACACACTATTTGGATATTTAAAAATCAAGTTCTTATTTTAACGTACATATTCACAAGAGAACAATAGAAATCATTGTAAATCAATAAAAAGAATAGAGTAAAAAAGTAAAATCACAAAAATACTGAACTTAGAGGAAAATCTATTCGGAAAGTCCATACTCACATCAAAAACGAATGGACAAGAACTGTCATATTCCTGACTTGGTACAGGCTCTTCAAATGGATGACAGTCTCATCAAAATCATATTGTATTTACAAGTTTTATAATAACATGAGAAAAACTAATGAAATTGTAAAACAATAAATCTCCTACTTATGTGTTGTGATTTTAAGCATGATTTTAATGTTAAGCATTGAAAGCAATAGGTCAAGACATATTAATAATAAATTCAGTAATCGTTTTACATTTCTATACCCTGTCTAACATTTGTAGGAATCTGTGCGTCATAATTGAATACATTAAAATTCGAGAAATAAGTGTGACATACTTACATAAAATATTTGTTTTAAGACACAAATATGATGGCTTGTATTTATACTTTAAACCAGTGCTATTAAAAGAATTGACCATACCCTTTCTGAGCTGACCACTTTTTTTTTTAAGATGGCTTAATTTTCGCATACGTCATGAAGTCCAAATTGTGTGTAGAAGAGAGATACTTAATAAAAAATACTAGATAACAGTATCTTTTATATTATAATTTTTGTTGAAATTATGTATTCGCCAAACGATGGAATGTTTTGCTTATTTTCAAATTTGGCTATTTTTTAGATAGTTATTTTACCGCGAAACGAACATTTCCTAACAATATCTGCCGTCGCCTATTTCAATACAGTATGCACGAATGTGAACCAAAAAAGCAACTTCTATAACAAAACCTGACACAATAATAATCGTATATACAGTAGTAAATTAACTCACCGTAGATAACAAGATTGAAATTTAGTATTTGTACCAGATGCATCTGTTCCAGTGTTAAGAATTTAAAATTGCTTGAGTATATATAAAAAATATCGGCAGAACATTTTGGAACAAAACAATTGTGTGGTCAATCATTACAAAAAAAAAGTAAAATCACGAAAATACTGAACTTAGAGGAAAATCTTATAGGAAATTCCATAATCACATGGCAAAATCATATTAAAAAACACATCAAAAACGAATGGACAAGAACTGTCATATTCCTGACTTGGTACAGGCATTTTTAAATGTAGAAAATGGTGAATTAAACCTTGGTTTATAGCGCTTACCCTCTCCCTTTGATGATAGTATCATCGAATTTCGCTACAACCACAATGATGAACCAAATATACACAGCAAACAAACAAAAATATGGGTACACTTGATTTATATCTTGAAAGTGATTCCAATTCAATATATTTGAACATCAGTACACTCATGACACTGTTGCTGTATCAATTCAATGGTAAACTTGTGATTTAAATTGAGTAAAATTTAATAGCATATTTCGATAAAATAGTTCAGGCATAATAGTTATTCGTAAAAGGAAATTAAAAATCAAATAGTTTAATGAAACTATAGAGAACAAAAAAAAAAATTTGCTAAAAAAAAATACTGAGCGAAATACGACCCTACATTTTAAATAAAATATCATACCAAGATTTAACCGAAAAAAGAAGCAGAGAATACCGAATGTCTTATGGAATTTAATCAGGCCAACTTACTCGACGATATGACAATGATTGTATATGTTCTGGACCATATGGTTATTTAAACCATACGCGTATACTCATATGGTCCGACCATACGCGTATGGTCGGACCATATGAGTATAATACTCGTTTGGTTATTAATGGGCTGGATCATATGAATATAATACTCGTTTGGTTATTAACGGGCTTGACCATATGAGTATTTTGACCATATAGGTATTTTTTATAATCACATTTAAAAGTTTCAGTAAAACAAAAAAAATATCTAAAAAAAACAATGATGGTAACATGACAGTGTATTATTTTTATAATTCAAATACTACGTAAAAATTAAACATTGATGTCATAGTTAGTTTCCATCCCTTATTACATTCTTGTATGTAGGCTTGGGGTGACATTTACTTCCACACGGTATCATAACTTTTTTGCCTTTGCACGTCTTGGTTGTGCACGATCCTTTTCATTTACACCTTTTGTTTGCGAGTGAAAAGCTAGCCTTTTTGTAGCTGCGTACAGTGATATCGAGGTCTTGGGCCATTCCGATATGTCTACAATGTTTTTACAAAGCTATAGATCTCAAATATCGCAACATGACTGCAACGAATAGGGAATAAGGATAGGTAACGAATAGGTAACGAATAGGGAATAGGGAATAGGTAACGAAAAGGTAACGAATAGGGAATAGGGAATATGTAACAAATAGGGAATAGGGAATAAATACCCAACTTGACGTCCATTTCAAATCTTGTGTAACAGTTCAAGAAATTTAAGTTACTCGTAATAAAACAAAATCGGAAATGACCATCGGTTATGACCATCGGTTAATGTGTTTATCATAGTTTTTGCATAGTAAAATAAAATAAAATTAACTATGTGAAACTTCTAATTCTTATTTATCAAATTTTTATTATAATATAATAATAAAATCATCTATATGACAGCGTATTTTTAATGAACTGTCATACCATATGAATAGTTTATAAGCTTAAAAAGTAAACTGTAACATAGTGTTAGTTACCCTGACCATACGCGTATGGTCCAACCGTACGCGTATGGTCGGACCATATGAGTATATACCCATATGGTCATGACCATACGCGTATGGTCCAAATACTCATATGGTCCGGAACATATACAAAACACTACATACATTAAGTGACTGCTTATATAATTGAGTAACTCTCCGAAACAAAAAATATTTTTGTAAAACTAATAATATGCAGAACAAAGATTACTAGTCAAGTGTATCTTCCTCAGTTATCATTTATAATTAACTGTAGTTATTATTATATTTGTTTGTCGAGGAACTATGATTAAAATTCTTCTTGTTAACCAATCTATGTATGCATGGGTCGCAAATTTTTAACTAGCATATTTGAATAGCATTCAAATGGATATAATGATTCTCTTCTACTAGTCGTTTAATATTTTTTTGCCGTTTTAGGCATGCTTCATGCAAGAGCTTCTGAAATTGATTATTCTTCCATGACTTCATGTTTTGCTCAACATCAATGAGTAGTTAAATTAATATAAAAAAAAAAGAAGATGATGTATGATTGCCCATGAGACAACTCACCACAAGAGACCAATTGACACAAACAATTAACAACTATAGTTTACACTACGGCCTTTGATAATGACCACAGCTCATACTGCAGAGTCAGCTATAAACTATGATTGGCACTAGCCAAGTTGAATTTGATTGTTGCACTTAAAAGACACATATAGATCTGCTTAATATCTTGACCTACACCTAAAACATGTATAAATTGACAGTTAGACAACAGGTTAAGAATAACTGACATCACAGAAACAGCCACAGCTTCTAAACATCTCGACCTACACCTTTAACATGTATAAATTAACAGTTAGGCAATAGGATCAGAATAGCTTATTTCATAGAAACAGCACGAGCTGCAAAACGTCTTGATGTACACATATAACACCTATAAAAAAGGTTAGACAACAAGCTTAGAACAACTTATATCATGTAAACAAATGTATCTTCTTAATTTAATGACTACAAATTAAAAATTTGACAACATGTATTTGTTTTATTTACCAAACATCTACTTTGTTTTCAATTCAGGAATAATTTTACCGCGCAAATAATTCAGTTTGAGGCTATATTTCAGAATCTATGAAGAAGAGGAAGAATTATTTATTAATTGAAGTGCCACCTGAATATACAAATAAATACATATTTTAAAATACAAAATAATCAGCAGCCAAATAGACAATTAGAAAATATATCTCATTTCATTAGTGAAACAGATAATCCATAAGAGTCAACTAACTCATGATTGCACCTGTAACATTTAAGAACAGATGAATATAAAAAAGAAGATGTGGTATGATTGCCAATGAGACAACTGTCCACAAGAGACCAAAATGACACATAAATTAACAACTATAGGTCACCGTGCGGCCTTTAACAATGAGCAAATCCCATACCGCATAGTCAGCTATAAAAGGCCCCGAAATGACAATGTAAAACCATACAAACAAGACAACTAACGACCTTACTTTAAAAAAAAAAGAACGAAAAACAATACGTAAAACATATAAAAACCGACAACCCCTGAATTACAGGCTCCTGCAGACTTGGGATAGGCACATATGTGCATAATAGTTAATTTAACCACTAATAACCCTTTGTTTAGTAACTTTTGTTTTGCAGTGATCCTCTATGACAGAAGCCATACCAGTAAGCAGAATCCCTTGAACAACGCATCAACTAGGAGAGGTATACTCAGTATGAGAGCGATGCTGAAATGTTGATCCATTTGTCATTGAAGTAGGACAGCCGTTTGCAACATATGGGTATTTAAATATTGATGTTTTCATCCACCCGTTTGATTGTTATAAATTTGATTTAAAAAAGAGTTATTATTGTTTGCAAACTAAAACCATACCTAAAGACAAGAACAAGAGATTCCTTATACAAATTTTCCTCCAAGTTATTACTAAATTTACTTTGATTATAACTTTTTACGACAAACATGTTGGGAATTCATACGACGTATAAGTGACACTTGTATAAATAAAAATTCAAAGACAAAGTAAATAATTTAGATAATAAACAGCGTAATTATTCGAATGTCACAAAATGAATACATGTTTAAAACTTTTAAACAGGACTATCTATGTTTTAAACACTCGTGTATATCGGTGTCTGTTTTGTTGGATTTTTTTTATTTGTAGCTGTAAGGAACATATGTACTTCTGGTGATCATTCTGTTTAATTTTCATCTTTTAAAATTGTTATAACCAACTGTTATCGTAAGTTATTAATTACAAAAAATACCTACTCAGTTCTAAACATCATTTTCAAACAACGTATCCATTATCCCTTAAAGCATTGGCTAACAGAATGTTTACATCATCCAATGAAAAAATGTTTAACAAACTAAATTAACACCTGAATTCCTTGGTATATTATAAATTGAATTTTAGCATATTTTACATTCTGCTGAAAGCTGTATTATCATGAAAAATCAGATAAAAGGAGAATCAAGCGAAGTCCGACTGAAAATGTATGAGGCATTGTTATCTAACAAAACAAAATTATTAAAATTGTTGATTAATGGTGGAGTTTCCGTGAATTTCAAATTTTCTTCAGGACTGACACCTTTAATGGAAGCTTGTTTGTCATCAAATACAGAAATTATTCAACTCTTACTCGACAACGGAGCAGATTTAAAATCCAGAGATAACCGTGGTTTGACTGTATTTCACTATGGATACATGCGTGAAAGTCGTAAAATTATTGACCTGTTAGAAGATTACAGAGCACATAAGAAAAACAGAAAAATAAAATGAAAATGTCAATAACATTTTGACGTAAATAAGATTTTCCTTACAAAATCTTAAAACACTCACAACAAATGTATGCGATGTGAGAATAGTCTCCGTTGTAGAAAAGAAATGCACACAGGAACGTGTGATGCTGTTATGTATTCACAATCACTTTTAAAATACTTCGCTGTGATAGTTTTCTGAAACCAGAACAAACGCTCTTGGTAGTTTGGAGTAAAGAAGAAAAAAGACTTTATGTTTATTGTATATATATAATTTTGAAAAGTTAATAAAATGAATCAATTCTAGTTTTGTGCATATTGTTTTACCTTCGAACAAGTTTTACTTCTAGCTTTGTGACCTTTCCTTGCATTTGCTAATTATTACATGCTGTTAACATCTTTACTTGATGATTTTTTTCTTTTTGAACTATATTCGTTTTTTTTATAACACGTCAGACTGATATATGAGCTCAGTTATGTATTTGGCATTTGCATGGATTTTGTTGTGTCTTGTGTACTGAGTATGTCTATTGGTCTTTTTCAATTTTAGCCTTGCGTTGTCTGTTTATTTTGACATGTGAGTTTTGATTTTCCTCTGATATCTTAAGCCATCGTTTTACAACGATATTGAAGATTGTTGACCTTGGTCAATCTTGTCTGTACACCAGCTTTGATTATTTGTAATATCTTCAATTTTTTCCCTTCATTCTTACAACATTTGTATAAACTTCAAGATTATAAAAAACCGTTTTTTTTTCTAAAAACATTGATTGGTTAAATATTTCTCAGTGATGTCCTGTGTTTGAATTTGTTTGTTAGCTTTTTGGTCATGAATGTTTGTCTCTAATATTTAATTAACTTTGCATTTGTATTAGACATGTTACGAAAAGGTATATTCTCGACGCTGAGGTTGACAAATTAGACTTAAAATTTGGGGACGGTGTCAAAACATTGATTATAGATTTAAATAGGTAAAAATTAAATCCTGTTCGTCTTGGTTAATTCAAATGACATTTAACTAGAACATCATTAGGTATTAAACATCTTATACGACAATTGCTTTTGTGATATCATTGCTGGCTAAACCTGTCATAAGACATAACAGGTGTACGCGGGTAGGAGTGGGTGGTCTAGAAAAGGGGGGGGGGGGGGCTGAGGGTTATACAACTGTTCATTCAATTCTAGATTGATAATATTATACATAGTAAGCAAGTTAAATTTTAGTTTTTTTGGGGCCAAGTTACTCATTCTGCCTTTTCTTAACTCAAAACTCCCGTCCTGCCTTTTTCAAATTGAATCCTAGTCCCCCCTCTCCCTGAAAAAAAAAACAACAACTGGTACCTCCGTAGGGTAGTAATAGGTACATTTCAACAGTTTTAATAAAAAAAAACATATCTGTTTTAGAGAAACTCCTAGCAGGATAAACCCATCGGTCATCGAAGTCACTTTTTTTTCATATTATCATTTTCTTATAAAAAGATTGGCGAATTTCCACAAATGTTTTAGGAATTGATGAAATACAAAATATCTGCATAATGTGGTTTTAAGATGTAAATGCAAACTTAAGTCATTATGCAATGTTTTTGAAACTCTGAAGGGTTGTTCAACCGATGAGTAGCGAGTAACATTTTACACAAACATCTTCTTGTTCTAAACATACATGAAATATTTGCCACTGAACGTTAAGCAGCCAACAGTCAATCAATCACACAACCTATTATACAGAAAGACAAAGTTGGAAGGAAATAAAGAAAGAAAATACATGCCTTCGAAGCTATATGACCGGGCGAAATTTTTCTATATAGTGCAACATGCCTCAAGTTGAAATCGTGTTTTAGTTGTTTAAAACAGAACCCGTTAGATAACAATTTAGGTGGCAAACAACTGGATTAAAATACATACACTGTTTGTTTTTTTAAACTATATAAAACTGATCGTTACATAAATATTCAGGAGTAGGTATACAACAAATTATAATACTTTAGACTTTTTGCAAGATATATGAAGGGCTCGCCAAAGAATTCACACACATACCAGGAGCGGATCCAGCCATTTAAAAAAGCGGGTTCCCAAGCCAGGGTAAAGGGGGGGTCCAACTATATGCTCCCATTCAAATGCATTGATCGGCCAAGAAAAAAGGAGGAGTTCCAACCCCCGGACCCCCCCCCCCCCTGGATCCGCCACTGCTTATGTACCCCGTACCTCCGTTGCCCCGCACATCTACTGCATTAACATGAACGTCCCCACCCCCCGTTTTTTTGCAGTATTATTATAGTTACTTCAAAAATAATAGAAATTATTAAAGTCTATTGCATTTCTAATCGTATAAATGTTATTGAATATTCGTTCCATGCCTGCGAAAGGATCAATGCAGTTTTTAAATAAAATACAATGTCTTCACAGGTAATCTCTTTGGTGTTGTGACACAGTCCCTACATTTAAAGTGTAAATTATCAACCTCAGCGTCGTGAATATACCTTTTCGTAACATGTCTATTCAGATATCGCAGATCAAATTTATTCGTTCATTGTGTAATCATACGTTTTTTGATTGAGTTAAGTCTGCCAATTGATATTTTATCGTATGTTTTTCTATGTTGTGATGTTATGCTATTGTTTCAGAAAAAGGGAGAAGGTTTGGATCCATTAAAACGTTTAATCCCACTGCAAATGTTTGCACCTGTCCTAAGTCAGGAATCTGATGTACAGTAGTTGTCGTTTGTTTATGTAATATATACGTGTTTCTCGTTTCTCGTTTTGTTTATATAGATTAAACCGTTGGTTTTCCTGTTTGAATGTTTTTACACTAGTAATTTTGGGGCCCTTTATAGCTTGTTGTTCGGTGTGAGCCAAGGCTCCGTGTTGAAGGCCGTACTTTAACCTATAATGGTTTACTTTTTAAATTGTTATTTAGATGGAGAGTTGTCTCATTGGCACTCACACCACATCTTCCTATATCTATGGTTAATCTTATCTTAATGCGATGCATCTGGGTCAACTGCAAACTGCATATTTCGGCTAAAATATGGATTCTACATATTAAATTAAAAGAATTTCAAACTAATAACGTTAGTACTCAAAGGGAGTAAATCAATTTATGTGAATCCCTTTATTACACCAGTGTTTTCGATATCACAAAGTAGTCTAAACATTTACTAAATTTTATCATCGGAATAAGGACTTCATTCGTAAATATAGCTCAACATGCAGACTTCTTATACGTTCAGGACTGATTATATCGTGTCTTTTTTGTGTTACTATGGTTTTTGATTTTAAAAAAGAATCGCTGTATCTTGTGTACTGAGTATGTCTATTGTCTATTTTGTGAAAATAGTACATATTCTGATGTAATTGTGACGTCATTGCATAAAACTCTTGTTGTTTTTCATTTTATTTCTTGATCCTTAGCACTATGTGCCAATTTGAAAAAGATATCAAACATTTTATTTTCTTGGGCCAAAACCAGTCCTTAATGGCCCTTCTCCTTTGTCATTTTTCTCATTTTTTAGTCACAAAACTTGCCTATTGAGGACATTCACGACTGCTCCATAGACAACCAGCTGCGATATTAAACTTGATTCTTTACCATTGGAATTATTACGGAAGTAATTGTTTCTGAACGAACATTGACATTTTGTAAAATTTCATTAATCTTGAAAATCCGTAGGACTGTGCTGACTTGTTAATCAGATTGAAAGTTGTCATTGTAATTTGTCTATTATTATTCGACGAAGGCAATTTTGCTATTTCATCTAACCATTTGATTGACCTTGATAGGTGTTTATACTCAAACTTTAGTGTTTTTTCGAGCATGTTAATCTAGTTTTAATAATAAATGAATGGAATAAGTAGTTCTTAGTTAGTTTAAAAACAAATGGTCTTTAATGTCCACACTATTTTAATTTTCCTCGGAGTTCAGTATTTTTGTGATTTTGCTTTTTTTTTATGACATGTTAGAGTTCGGAATTTATGATATTTAACTTTTAGGTACGGAATTGCTTTACTTTATATTTTCTGATATTTGTATTAACATATAAGATATTATCAATGTTAATGATTCGCAGTTTTACAGATGATTACCATGAATAATAAGCCTTAAAATGCAAATACATGTCGTTTGTCATACATATAATAGTTTGAATTAAGAAGAGTTATGATTGTCGTCTTTTCTCCCTACTACTCAAACCTTCAGTTTATCAAGTTTTGGCTATAGTTGTACAAACATCGACACGTTAAAGAGAATTCCTGTGTACTATCGTTTCTAAAATTAAAAAAGTCAAATTGGGATTAAGAAATCATTTCATAGAAAAACATAATATGGCAATTAAGACCTAGGATTAAACCCTATGGATTTGTCTTCAGAATGTCAACCAAACTGCAAGGACTACTGTTTGAACCTCATCTTGGTGTTTACGGTTTAGAATGTAGACATAATGAAAGGAAATCGAAAACAATAAATACATCATATGCTGATTTCATGATTTACATATTTCACTTTCTTGTTTTGGAGATCATGCACACGTCAATTTCTTTAAGTTAAATTTATCTATAATCTTTGCACCGTTCTGTGGAGTTAGCTTATGTAATTAGATCAACATTAGTATTGTGCATACAAGATCATTCATTTGCTTAATGTTATAACCATTGGCAATATCGTTCATAATGAATGAGTAGAAAGTATCAACTTGTGTTCTGAAACATCAAATTTTTTTTTATAACTGTTAATTATCAAAACTATTTTGTTTTTGTTGTGCAGAATAAATAATTCATTGGCATTTGGTTTGTTAGATATTTGAATTTTGCTGTATCCGGGTCATTATCAAAAATGTGCAAATTTCGACAAGGTAATATTTTGAAAAATGATGTCATTGTTTAAAATATTTAAATGTGCTCCTCTATTCTATAGTATGGTATAGCAACAATATTCAGAAATATGCAACAGGAAAAATGAAGATTTCCTGATTTTTTTTCAATTTTAGGTCATCCTTTGATACAATCGTGTCAATGGTGCTACCAATTTCAATCATACATTTAGGTACTCAATATTATTATTAAACATCAAACAACTGTTCGAATTTGTTGTTTAGGTTTAAAGTAAGACTTATTGACATTATTCATATAGCTGTGCATTCTATTCAAATATAAACAAATTTCATAATACATTTTCGTAAAAACGTTGGCTATCCTAATTATTGCCGTTGTAAATACTAAAAAAATACACTTAAACTAAATATATGGAAAATGTATAAAATAAAATGATAATAATATACTTAATGTAATATATACGTGTTTCTCGTTTCTCGTTTTGTTTATATAGATTAGACCGTTGGTTTTCCCGTTTGAATGGTTTTACACTAGTAATTTTGGGGCCCTTTATAGCTTGTTGTTCGGTGTGAGCCAAGGCTCCGTGTTGAAGGCCGTACTTTAACCTATAATGGTTTAATTTTTAAATTGTTATTTGGATGGAGAGTTGTCTCATTGGCACTCACACCACATCTTCCTATATCTAATTAATCTTTCGTATACGACCTAAAAACACTTTCATTTATGAATATTTGTATATAGTAACACCACTGACCCGTCTGTAACTCCAATGACACAAACGTATCACCATTGACATCACATCTTAAAGTTTACCTTTATCAGGTACTGAAACACAAAGCCAAGATCACCGATTAAATGAAAAAAGATGACAAAAATACTTCCTAGGCTAATACAACTAAAATTATAAAAATAAAAAAAAGATTCATTACTAAAATTTCAATCGTTTTACTAAATAGTGTCATTGGTGTTACCAGCATACATCAGTTTGTAAACACTTTGTATATGTAATACATGATATTGTATAAACATTGTTAAGTAATTATTATTCTCATGAATAATATGATGTTTCGCTTGTTAAACATGATAGAAACACAAAACAATGCTGATTGTCATGATATATTCAGTGGTGTTACTAAACTGGTCAATGGTTATTTTATCAAAATAGTCTCACTTTTGACAGTAACAGCAATGATTTAAGGTGTATTTCAAGATGCAGTTACGAAATAAGTGCTCCATACCCTATTATATACGTTGTTACTGGTATATAATTCTATAATTAACATATTTCTTAGAGTTCAAAGTTCAGTAAATGTTTTCAAAAAACGATTTTATAAGGTTATACCATGGACACTATTTTTATTTATGATATATCTTTTACATACTTTTTAAGATTTCCTCACTAAATTTCCAACATAAATGTTTGTTTTCTTTTGCATAACACGCTAACAGGTAACATTGCTAAAGGAGACGCTATTGAAATATTGAAATCGTGATAAAGATAACTCTTACCTTACCAATTTGTCTTTTGGTTACAACATGGACTTACAAAATGAGACTTTAAAATTGGTGTAATGATTGATTATAAAAGCAACATACACCTCCCAAATTATTAAAACAATGTCTGTATGTATCAAAATGCAATTTAAAGTGATAAATCATATTAACCAATGATGGAAATAATAGGCTTAGTACAGGTCTGAAAGGATTAATAGTATAATAATTAACAACAACAGTTGATTCTGGCTATATCAAAGGGCTTACGAAAACATTTAGGTTGTTTTTATAACGTTTCATACTGTAATCTGTATATAGTGTATCACGAAATATTCATATCTAACATATGCAAGTGTTATTTTGATACATTTTGATAGATTTTCATGTCGTTTGACTTAAACAAACCAAATAAAATAGTTAGGCATATTTTGTTTATTATGACCCATATATATATATGGAGATGTTGATTAAGTGTCACGTCAACTTACCATTGAAGTAACAATTCGTCCTATACTTTATTTGGAAGCTTCGTTGCGTACTGCATTATGTTAATGATATACTATTTGTCCAATATTCTCGTATGGTAGTGGTTATTTCCGTAGTGGTCTTGAGACATTTTTTGTATATTTTTTCTATTTTTTTCAATATCTTTGTGAATGCATTTTTATATACATTGTATGGATTATTTAGCTGCTCCTAGGTTGTGACATTTTTTTTTATTTAGCAACTTCTGTAATAAATAATAAGTTATTAGAGGTGGTATACATGCCAATGAGACAACTCTTTATCCATGTCCACAATTTATATAAAAAAAATCAATTATAGGACAAAGTACGGCCTTGAACCCGAGGCCTTGGCTCGCATTAAACAGCAATATATAAAATATCGATAATAACTAGCTATAGTTTAAAACCAAATAACGGTCTCATATTCAAAAACAACTGATAAAACAAGAGCCATACTAGCAAACGACAACCACTGAAAAGCAGTTCCCTGACTATGGACAGAATCAAACGAAGGCAGCTGGTTTAAACGTTTTAACAGGCCATAAATTGAAGTGTTACATCACAACATAAAAAACACACTTTAACATATCATTCGAATGTGCTTAACTTAGTCGAACGACATATTAACAAAAATATGTAAAGATAAATAAAATTAACGGTACCAATTTTCTTGCACCAGATGCGCATTTCGACAATACATGTCTTTTCAGTGATGCTCGTGGCCAAAATATTTGAAATCCAAAGCTTATATAAAAGATGAAGAGCTATAATCCAAAAGGTCCAAAAAGTATAGCCAAATCCGTGAAAGGAATCAGAGCTTTGCATGAGGGAGATACATTACTTAATTTATTATAATTTCTAATTTTTTGTAACAGCAAATTTAAAAGCACAAAAGATCCGAATTTTTATATGCCAGTACCGAAATACTGGCTACTGGGCTATTGATACCCTCGGGGACTAATAGTCCACCAGCAGAGGCATCGACCCAGTGGTGGTGATAAAATTAACGGTATCAATTTTCTTGCACCAGATGCGACAATACATGTCTCTTCAGTGATGCTCGTGGCCACAATATTTGAAATCCAAAGCTTATATAAAAGATGAAGAGCTATAATCCAAAAGGTCCAAAAAGAATAGCAAATTTTAATAACACAAACAATCCGTATTTTCATGCCAGTAGCGAAGTACTGGCTACTGGGCTGTTGATACCATCGGGGACTAATAGTCCACCAGTAGAGGCATCGAACCAGATGTGGTAATAAAATTTACGGTACCAATTTTCTTGTACCAGAGATGTATTCTGTGACACAATGTAAGTTTGCCTGAATTGAGTTTTTCAAAAAATTCCATTTCTAACATACTGCATGAATTTTTTGTCTACTTTTGAAGATTCATGTTACCATTAAGTTAAGACGGTGTTAAATTTTGACAATCATTTTAACTAATTTCTTTTATCGGTAAATATCATATGAACATACTAGGGTTTTAAAACTTTCAAATATCAATTTAATTTTCGATGTGTTCATTTTAACTGTTAGAAGCTGGAACTTCATATATATCATTCACAGTTTAATGTTATGTTACATTCACATGTCACAGTTATCCTTCCGGATCCGTCGCAGTAGTTATAACACATTTGTGAAAGGAAGTTAACGAAATTAATAGAATCACAAAAATACTAAAATCCGAGTTAAATTCAAAACGGAAAGTCCCTAATCAAATGCCAAATGAAAGCTCAAACACATTAATCGAATGGATAACACTCGTTATATTTCTGACTTTGTACATGCATTTTCTTGTGTAGAAAATGGTGGATTGAACATGGTTTTAGAGCACTAAACCTCTCATTTGTACGACAGATGCATCAAATTCTAAAAGATATTTGGTAACACATACTCATCTACACTATTGGAATGCATGTGGAAATATTTATTATCGATATCTTGCTAGCTAACCAAAAAATCATCTCAGTAGCTAGCACAAAGGAATACACATCATAACGAAAACAAAATCGTTTTTTTTCCAAAGACAAAAAATGTGAAGAGATAGTTAAGCATGAGTGGAATTTGTTACGTACCCCATAATAGTGAAATTCAATTAAAGAAATTCGTAGCATGAAGAAATGGAAAGCAATGATAAGATATCATACAAAGTTAGGATATGAAATTGCCACTGCTTTTGATCGTTGAATTTCTCCGAAAGTAAAAGTTGAATAATTTCATAGAAGTACCAACCATAATCAAAGCGGGTAGATTTGATAGAGATATGAAACAAGATCATTCCTCAGTCAATTCAATAAAATCTTCCTTTAAAAAAAAAAGAATCTATGGGGGCATTTTAAATGCGGTTGCTAAATTTTATACTTTAAATTGTCAGTGTATCGGTTATGGCACGGTTTACAACTCATAATAATCCGAATACAAAGATTTAGCAGGTAAATGAAAATTGATGATAAGATAATAAATGATTGTAATTTATATTTTTTTGACTATTCTAAGACCATCATTAGACACCTCCCGTGTAGTCCTAACTTGATGACTAAAGTCCTAACTTTAAGAGATGTTTTAATTTAGGAATACTTTGTGCATCCAATTAGGAGTAGGATGTGTAATAAGACCATCCTAAGATATGTCTTAGTCCTAATACAGCTTTGTGAAACTGGCCCAGGATGCATTGATTACATACTTTCTTTATACTTTTTAAAAGAAACATTCAGTCAACAAACACTATTCAGTATTCTTATTTGATGTATTATAATTGTGAGTTCATGTCCACTTTGAAGGCAATAGTAAAATCCTTTCGTTATAGTTGACGCTTAAAGACGTAAGAGGATAGCCAGGATATATTTCTCTACAAATAAATTGAGATCGGAACTGGTGAATGTGTCAAAGAGACAATAACCTGACCATAGAGCAGACAACAACCGAAGGCCAATACTTGCTTTCAAAGAAGAAGATATGTATTGAAAATATTCATACACATCATGCAACGATCTTATACCTTTTCAAAAAAATGATAATTTGAGGTATAAATTTACAAGTTATGCTGAAGGCCAAAATGTTGAAGAGTAGATCCAAGTCATAAAGAAGTGTCCAATGAAAACAATTTCAACTCTCTCTTGCCTTTTCCAGAGTAAGCATATTTGTTTTTCGTTAATTTTTTTAGACAAATAAGGCAGTTATTTGTCTCGTTTGAATTGTTTCACACTGTAATATCGGGGCCTTTCATAGCTGAATATGCGGTATTGGATTTGCTCATTGTTGAAGGCCGTACGGTGACCCATAGTTTTTAATGAATGTTTCAGCTTTGTTTCTTGTGAACAGTTGTATCATTGGCAAGCATACCACATCTTCTTTTTTATATATGAGACATTGCTTAAGTTTTTGCATGCAGCCTTTAAAACGAGGGGGATGAATATTATGTAATGTTGTAAGACATGGTTCTTAAAAAATTGAAATGAATTTAGTTACTAGTAACTTATGTATTGTCAATAAAGAAATGAATGGTTTTTAAAATTGGGTCACACTGATGTAGCCATGATGGACTGCATAAAACATACAATTACACGAAAACACATTAGGCCAACATAAGTCATCAAACATACATATTTGAATCTTTAAAGATAAAAACAAGTCCTGGCCTATGGATTTTTGTTCCTTATTCATTATTGAATTTTAATGGCTATTTTAATTCATTTAGATTTATCTTAATTTTTGTACAAGTTAAAACATTTGTTTTCCAATATTTAGTCAATGTTACAACATGTACGAGGTACTTTTGTACATGTTTTAACTTGTATTTTTGCATTATACAAGTTCTAGTATGTACAATATGTTTGTACATGTCATAATCTGTACGAAATCGCAACATGTACACGACATACACATGTATCAGGTCGAATATTGTAGGTATATCAGCAACTATAGGTTTCCGTGTGGCCTTCGCTGTATTAACATCTCAAACCAAACCTTGATGAATACTAACACTTTAAAAAATGATAATTGGTGTATCTCTGAATCTTAGCAAAAAGACCTACGCAAATCAAACATTTTTGAATAAACAATTTAGCAGGTGTTCGGTGTCAATGCAGTAGAATTTTACTTAATGGAAATCTTAGACTTTTGAATTAAACAACCGACGACCCTTTCGTATTGTTTGCTGTCATCCCTATGTTTTGGGTGTGTGTTGTTATGTTCTATTCTAAATTGCTATGTACTGTTCTTCTTTCCTACTAAAACCTGCGTTTGGTGGACAAATTATTCAACGTTTGTACATTTTAGGACTGCACACATTAGTACCTTCATGAATGATAAAAAAAGGATATACTAAAGATTTTTGCTACTGTTTATGTCTGTGTCCCGGAAAAACAATACACCATTGATTATTCAACTTTATATTAAACAACTGATACGTTAATTACTTAAAGTGTGTTCTATGTCACCTTTATAGTCAAAGGATACTGTAGAAAAACAGTAGTCAATGCTTCCCAGAAACAGTAGGTATACTAAAAGCTGGTTGTTTATTAATTTTTATGGGGTAATGATGTTATAGTTAACGAAATTACGAATGCAAACATGTTAACAAGGGGATACTAAATGAAATGAAAACTTTCTGTTGAGATGCATATCCTTATCAGTAGCTGCAAAGCTACCCAATTGTTGTGACGTGAGTACAATCTTCATCTTTTTCTTACGGAATTCCACCATCATAACCATATTGCCAGCATACACATATTAGAATTGCTTTGTTTATTTATCGAATGGCCTTCGCAGAATTTGTATCTGAGATCAAATATTCAGGAATAATAACAATCGTCTGATAATTTTGATAATTGGTGAATCCCTGTATTTCAGCAAAAGACCAACGCAAATCACATATACAAAATATGAATAAACAATCAACAGGTGGTCGGTGTCATTGCAGTAAAAGTTTCCTTATTGGTCATACCTATTCTGTCGATACACTCTCGCACTGGGGGTGTTATTTCATTTCCTCGATTTAAATTGTCATGCATACAATTGATTTAAAAGGTTTAACAATCAAATATCTAACGTTCTTTATAATCTCTATGATCATTAGGAATAAAATTGAGAAAGGAAATGGTAAAAAAAAAAATAAGAAAAGGACGGATTGTAATGCTGTGTCGACATTTTTTTTCTTCAAATTTACAACTTGACATTTTTTAATTAACACATTACAGCATCAGTATTACTTCGATTAAAAACTGATTTTTTTTTTCGAAACATGTTAATTGAATGGATTTACAGCTGTTTGATCGTGTGAGCCAAGGATCGGTGTTGAAGGCCATTCTTTGATCTATAGTAGTACCCTTTTTACAAAGTATGGGGAATTTTTCAAAGAGAAAACAACCCGACCAAAGAGCAGTCAACAGAAGAAGGCAACAAATGGGTCTTTAATGCAGCGAGACACTGCATCTTCTTACATCTACAGACTTAGTGTTTCAAAACTTCTAAGTTGCTCAGTTGAAGAAAAGTCCAAGTCAGATATTAGAAAAGCTTACGAAACAAACTAGTTGAGAGATTGCGTCTTCGTCATATTGAAATTAAGCACAATCCCTTCTATTAGGGGTTGCGTATCATACCATCATAAAATATATGACAAGAAAAAAAACTGTACCTTGACAACAACAAGTTTTAGAGAGAAAATACTGTTATTGCCCATGTAAAAGCCCTATGTGTAAATCAATATGAATACCAAAGTATTTCATCTTAAATGACATGACAAAATTATCGTATCTATATCCCTTCTGAATAAGGCTGTTCAAAGGTTTCTAACATAAGTTGAATCTGTCCAATCATGAGTCAGTTTGTTTTCCAGCTATTCTTTGGATTTATAATTATCGCATGTTCAGATGGTAATTCGTGTGACTTGAGAACATTATCTACTTTTGTATGAGAGGTTTAGCTAGCTTAAAAACCAGGTTTAATTCACTATTATTTACATAGAATAATGCCTGTACCGAGTCAGACATATGACAGTTGTAACTCATTCGTTTGATTTTATGCTTGATTTTTTGATTTTTGAAATTGATTTAGGACTTTCCTTTTTGAATTTTTCACGGAGTTTCGTATTTTTCGTTATTTTATTTTTTTACCATCTGTTGGAGTAACAATCTCTTGCATGTTTCATTATGCTTCATTGAATTTGTACAGGAACAGAGAAGTATTTGTTTTTTTGGATAAGTTTGTCTTCGGATTCTGCCTCAAATAAGATATATATTGGAACATATTGGAGCCTCTGTAGACGAGTTGTTGTTGAAAAGTATTTTTTTTGAAGATTTTTGGTCTTATTTTATAAATTTCCCGTTAACAAAAGTTTAAATTTTTCGAAAAACTAAGGATTTTCTTATTCCAGGCATAGATTTCCTTAGCCGTATTTGGCACACCTTTTTTGGAATTTTGGATCCTCAATGCTCTTCAACTTTGTAATTGTTTGGCTTTATAAATATTTTGATATGAGCGTCACTGATGAGTCTTATGTAGACGAAACGCGCGTCTGGCGTTCTAAATTATGATCCTGGTACCTTTGATAACTATTTACACCACTGGGTCGATGCCACTGCTGGTGGACGTTTCGTCCCCGAGGGTATCACCAGCCCAGTAGTCAACACTTCGGTGTTGACATGAATATCAATAATGTGGTCTTATTTTATAAATTTCCCGTTAACAAAAGTTAAAAAATTTCGAAAAACTAAGGATTTTCTTATTCCAGGCATAGATTTCCTTAGCCGTATTTGGCACACCTTTTTTGGAATTTTGGATCCTCAATGCTCTTCAACTTTGTAATTGTTTGGCTTTATAAATATTTTGATATGAGCGTCACTGATGAGTCTTATGTAGACGAAACGCGCGTCTGGCGTTCTAAATTATGATCCTGGTACCTTTGATAACTATTTACACCACTGGGTCGATGCCACTGCTGGTGGACGTTTCGTCCCCGAGGGTATCACCAGCCCAGTAGTCAACACTTCGGTGTTGACATGAATATCAATAATGTGGTCTTATTTTATAAATTTCCCGTTAACAAAAGTTAAAAATTTTCGAAAAACTAAGGATTTTCTTATTCCAGGCATAGCTTTCCTTAGCCGTATTTGGCACAACTTTTTGGAATTTTGGATCCTCAATGCTCTTCAACTTTGTAATTGTTTGGCTTTATACATATTTTGATATGGAGTCTTATGTAGGCGAAACGCGCGTCTGGCGTACTACATTATAATCCTGGTACCTTTGATAACTATTAAGATATGTGCGTATCCTAATCAGTAGCTGCAAAGCTACCCAATTGTTGTGACGTGAGTATAATCTTCATCCTTTTCTTACGGAATTCCAACATATTTGCAGAAACAACATATTAAAATTGCTTTGTTTATGTTTATCGAATGGCCTACGCAGAATTTATATCTGAGATCAAACTTTTAGGAATAATAACAATCGTCTGATAATTTTGATAATTGGTGAATCCCTGTATTTCAGCAAAAGACCTACGCAAATCAAATATACAAAATATGAATAAACAATCAACAGATGGTCGGTGTCAAAGCAGTAACAGTTTCTTTATTGGACATGTTATTACGAATCTTGGAATATTAATTTCATTAACTGAAAATCCTTTGTTATTTGTCTGTTATATCTATGATTGAGTATGTGTAGTAAATATTCTATTTAGAATCTTTAAATGTCTTTTAAATTTCTTCTATCCACGGAAAATCTCCGTTTGATGGACAAGGTTATTCAACAGACAGTGTTTATTTTTCGTACGGGATAACATTTATTTTATTTCTTTTCGCAAAAATCATCAGTCCAATTGTCGTTACCTTGCCATACCTATTCTTTCGATGCACCCTCGCACTGGTGGTGTTATTTCATTTCCTCAATTAAAATGTTCATGCATACAATTGATTTAAAAGATATAACAAACAAACATCTAACGTTCTTTCTAACCCTATCATCATTTGGAAGTATGCTATTTTAAAGAAAAAGGAGCTTTTTCTTTCTTTTGATGTTGGTCATACCTCATCATTTTCTTTCTTCTTTTTTGTGCTTAGTTCAAAAAATCGAATCATGTAATATATCACTTATGATCTATCCATAACTTGTAAATTTTCAGGTTAACAGGATAATCTATTTCACTTGTTTGTACGGTTTTACAAAAAACATGTCAACAATTTCTCCTCTCAGATGTAGATTCTTATATATTGGCACAAATTTGAAAAACAAAGATATGTTTCTTTTATTTCAGCAGATAATATTTTCATCATTTTTTTAAATTTTTAATTCATGTTGGTGTGTTTTGTCCTTTTTGATACAGCTTAAGACCAGGGGTCTGTATTACGAAGCATTCATAAGACTTGTCATCAGATATATATGAGGACATGTCTTATGATACTCTTATGACTATCTATGGACATATATAATACCTCGTCTCAAAGATGTCTTAGGATGACTTTAGCAAAGACATACTGCAAATTGTCAGGTTATCGGTTATGATACGGTTGAAGAATAATAATGGTGCATCATTGCTTTTAAAAAACCAATACATTGAAGGTTGGTTGTTAACAACTCATAATTATCCGAATACAAAGATTTAGCAGGAAAATGAAAATTGATTATAAGATAATAAATGATTGTAATTTATATATGTTTGACTATTCTAAGACCATCATTAGACATCGCCTAACTTATGACTAAAGGACGTCCTTACTTAAAGAAATATGTTAATTTAGGAATACTTTGTAAACCCAATTAGGAGCAGGATTTGTAATGAAACATAATATATGTCTTAGTCCTACAGAAGACAGCTTTGTAAAACTGGCCCTAGATACATAGTTTTAATACTTTCTTTATTCTTTTTAAAACAAACATTCAGTCATCAAACACTATTCAGTATTCTTATCTAATGAATTATAATTGTGAGTGTCCACTTTGAAGGCAATAGTAAAATACTTTCGTTCTAGTTGACACTTAAAGACGTTAGAGGATAGCCAGGATATATTTCTCTACAAATAAAATTGAGATCTGAAATGGGGAATGAGTCAATGCGACAACACCCTGACCATAGAGTAGACAACAACCGAAGGCCAATACCTGCTTTCAAAGTAGAGGATATATATTTAACATTCATACACCTCATGCAATGATCTTATAATTTATCAAAATTATATTAATTTGAGGTATAAATTTACAAGTCATGCTGAAGGACAAAAATGTTAGAGAGAAATCCAAAGAAATTTACAATGAAGTCATAAAGGGGCGTTCAATGAAAACAATTGCTTTTTCCAGAGTAAGCATATTTGTTTTTCGTTAATAATTTTATATAAATAAGGCCTTTAGTTTTCTCGTTTGAATTGTTTCACATTGTCATAGCGGGGCCTTTTTATAGCTGACTATGCGGTCTGGGTTTTCCTTAATGTTGAAGGCCGTACGATGACCTATAGTTGTTAATGTCTGTGTAATTTTGGTCTCTTGTGAACAGTTGTCTCATTGGCAATCATTCCACATCTTCTTTTTATATATGAGACATTGATTAAGTTTTTGCATGCAGCCTATCAAACGAGGGGGATGAATATTACGCAAAATTGTAAGGCATTGTTTTTATTTTTTTTAGATGAATTTAGTTACTAGTGTCTAATGTATTGTCAATAAAGAAATGTGTGGTTTAAGTAAATAGTGTCACACTGATGTAGCCATGATGGACTGCATAAAACATACAATTACATGAACACACATTAGGCCAACATAAGTCACGAAACATACATTTCTGAAACTTTGTAACTAATGTCCTTTAAAGATAAAAACACGTCCTGGCCTATGGATTTTTGATCTTTATTCATTATTGAATTTTAATGTCTATTTTAATTCATTTAGATTTATCTTAATTTTTGTACAAATTAAAACCATTGTTAACCAATATTTCGTACATGTTACAACATGTACGAGGTACTTTCGTACATGTTTTAACTTGTATTTTTGCATTATACAATTGAAAACATGTAAAATATTTTTGTACATGTTATAACCTGTATAATATTGCAACATGTACACGACATATACATGTACTTTTACCAGGTTGAATATTGTAGATATATCAGCAACTATTGGTTGCTGTATGGCCTTCGCTGTATTAGCATCTCAAACCAAACCTTGATGAACACTGTAAAATATGATAATTGGTGTATAACTGTATTTTAGCAAAAAGACCTACGGAAATCAAACATATGAAATTTTAAATAAACAATTTAGCAGGTGTTCGGTGTCAATGCAGTACAATTTTACTTAATCTTAGACTTTTGAATTCAGCAACCGATGACCCTTTTGTATTGTTTGCTGCCATCCCTATGTTTTGGGTGTGTGTATTTAAGTTCTATTTTAAATTTCTTTGTACTGTCCTTCTTTCCTAGTAAAACCGTCGTTTGGTGTACAAATTATTCAACATACAGTGTTAATTTTTCGTATGGGATAACAATTAATTTTAAATCTTTTCTATAGAAAAATCAGTTCAATTATAGTTGCTCTGCCATACCTTTGATATCGATGCACCCTCGCAGTTGTGGTGTTATTTGATGATTCCCTCAGTGTTATTTTGTTTAAGTTAAATGTTCATACTTTTAGTCGATTCAAAAAAATCAACCTACCGAATATCTGACGTTACTTGTAAGTTCTATGGTCATTGTCTAGTATTCCATTTACACAAGTAGCTTTCCTTATTAGGAGTTTGTCTATACATCAACATTTGTCTAGTAGAATTCTAAAAATCAGAATATGTAACTTATCAAATTTTATGGATCAAGAACTTAGACATTTTCGGATTTTTTGTTGCATAGAATAAATGAATTCACTTGTTTGTATGGTTGTACAAAAACTATGTCAAACATTTCTCCTCAGATGTAGATTATATTTTATTTTAACCATTTTTAAATTCCAAGTTTATAATTTTCCTTTTTTACATTACTTTGCAAATATAATTGCCATGCTATTTTTTTTTTAAATAACGGGACTGGCAGTCCAATTGAGATTTAAAAATCACAGAAAATTAAGAAAAATGTTAATTGAATTGCTTTACACTTTTCATTAACCTGTGGAAGCCAAGACTCCTGTTGGAAGCCGTTCCTTAATATATAATAGTTGACTTTTTACAAAGGTTGCGTTGAATGAAGAGTTGTTTTATTAGCACTCATACCGCATCTCCCTATATAAATCTAAAGACGTTGAAAACAAGTAAAAAGATTAGGCAGAACCAGTTAAAAATGCTGACTGTAATAACAGAGACATGATGTCTTTTTTGTCTACCCTTCCGATGAAATGGATTTCAACAGGTTTTCTGTTTCTGGTTTCTTTATCGTCTTTCTGTTATGAGAATGAAATATTTCCGAATTTCCCCTACAAAAGAAAAGCACTGTCGACAAAAATGTATCCCTATGTATCTCTGTGTGATGAACAATTTTATCAATTTATTTATAGGTATGATGTTTAAAATAAATAATTTGCCAACACTCTTCGGGTTGGCAATTATTTGTTTTTTCAAATTATATAGAAATTAAGGCAATAATACAATTTCCGTTTGCACAATAAAGTATATGTCGTGTACATGTTGTTATTTTTTCTTAAAGATGTTACAGATTTTTTTAGAAAATGTAGAACATGGCAATTTATTGAGAGAGTTTAAATTTCAGAATAAGAGCAGCTGTACGATTTTGCCAATGGAAACTAAAAAGGAAACTTTTTCCCCGAAAGTCATTTCTCCAATATGTTGACTAATGGGCAAACATTTTAAAGACATACAAATAGGGCTGTAAAGGATCTATTGGAAAATTTCATAGTTTTCTTTTATCTACAAAACAGATCAATATATTTCTCATACATTTTTATCATTGTTTGAAATTGGTCATCTTGAAGATTTCTATCGAAAAGTAGTGTGTCATATGATAAATAAAGATATTCGTTAAGATTGCAAAACAATAATTTTCAGCCATGCTTTGGTCAATTTAAAGATTTTATGTAAAAACATTACCTGACTAACATTTTCAATTTTTCTGAATATATAACATCATATTACTATTAACACCATCTTTGGCATGACATATGTAGCTACATACGCTGCGATACATTATTATTTTTCCACCTTTCAAATATACAAGTTTATAGTTCCCTGATAGACTATATTAAATATTTTCCAAAAAGAAAATCATGATTCATTCCATGCTTGACATTTTGTAATGAAGTTCAAAATACATGAAAATTTAACACCGACATCAAGTTGGTCGTGTCTTGTTAGAAATGCCCTTTGAGCACCAGAGGTCACCAAGTTATTTTCGTGTGGTTCCGTGCTGCACAGTCTTTGCTTCACTTCTTAATGGTTTTTTTTAATTCTGTTTTGCTTATATTTAGGTAATTCTGTTTTCATCCAACGTTATAATTTTAATAGCAAATTGGTTCCTTTTTTCTCTGTCTTTTTCTGAAATACTCGTTCAAAACAATAGTATTATCAATAGAAAAATAGTTTTTTTCTACAAAATGTATGCTAAACAGACGTTACCAGTTTAGGTGAATTCATAAAAGTTTCCAAAGTTTACTTTTGACTCAATTCAGCTATCGTGTATACAGGGTAGGAATTTAGCGTTACGAACTAACTGACAAGGTTGGTGTATTTGATAAAATAAAAATAAATAAAGGTGATATTGTCTGGCAACACTCATTCCAAAATAATAAAAGTAATACACCTAAAGGGATGTTACTGCTTTTGTTTTTGTCGCAATATACCATTGGTTTTTCAATTTCATAATGACGAAAATTTAGACGTCAAATGCATACAATGTGGTCTCAATTAGATGTCGGAAACTGTGGTGTGAGTGCCAATGAGACAACTTTCCATTCAAATAATAATTCTTAAAAGTAAACCATTGTAGTTCATTGTATGGCCTGAAACACGGAGCCTTGGCTCACACCGAACAACAAGCTATAAAGGGCCCCAACATTACTAGTGTAAAACATTCAAACGTTAAAACCAACGGTTTAGTCTATATGAAAAACGAGAAATGAGAAACACGTATAAATTACATAAACAAACGACTACTAATGCACATAAAATTCCTGACTTAGGACAGGTGTAAACATTTGCTGCGGGATTAATAAAATCAACGGTACCAATTTTGTTACACCAGATGCGCATTTCGACAATACATGTCTCTTCAGTGATGCTCGTGGCCAAAATAATTGAAATCCGAAGAAAATATAAAAGATGAAGAGCTATAATCCAAAATGTCAAAAAAGTATAGC
The DNA here is from genome assembly GCF_036588685.1 of Mytilus trossulus. NCBI lineage: Eukaryota > Metazoa > Mollusca > Bivalvia > Mytilida > Mytilidae > Mytilus > Mytilus trossulus. Next base: position 52,627,734 of record NC_086385.1, on the reverse strand, counting down.
CAAATTCGTGAAAGGAATCAGAGCTTTGCATGAGGGAGATACATTTCTTAATTTTTAATAATTTCTAATATTTTGTAAAAGCAAATTTTAATAACATACAAAAATCCGTATTTTCATGCCAGTACCGAAGTACTGGCTACTGGGCTGGTGATACCCTCGGGGACTGATAGTCCACCAGCAGACGCATCGACCCAGTGGTAGTAATAAAATCAACGTACCAATTTTGTTGCACCAGATGCGCATTTCGACAATACATGTCTCTTCAGTGATGCTCGTGGCCAAAATAATTGAAATCCAAAGAATATATACAAGATGAAGAGCTATAATCCAAAATGTCCAAAAAGTATAGCCAAATTCGTGAAAGGAATCAAAGCTTTGCATGAGGGAGATACATTCCTTAATTTTTGATAACTTCTAATATTTTGCAACAGCAAATTTTAATAACATACAAAAATCCGTATTTTCATGCCAGTACCGAAGTACTGGCTACTGGACTGGTGATACCCTCGGGAACTAATAGTCCACTAGCAGAGGCATCGACCCAGTGGTAGTAATAAAATCAACGATACCAATTTTGTTGCACCAGATGCGCATTTCGACAATACATGTCTCTTCAGTGATGCTCGTGGCCAAAATATTTGAAATCCAAAGAATCGTTTTAATGGTAACAAACCTTCACCCTTTTTCTTAAACAATAGCATTACTTGACAACATAAAAAACACATGATAAAATATAAATTGGAATGCTTAACTTGATCAAAAAACGTAAATTAACAAACTATGAACCTTGTTAGACAAATATTACCTCAGATGATCAGTATATTCCCTGTAAAAGAAGGTTTGTTTATAGCTCGTTGTACATTGATGTTAATGTGTGTTCTAGTGATAGATCCATGTAAATTGAGGAATACAGACCAGTTAATCATAAAATAATTAAATGTATACAACCCTTTTGTTGAGAGTTATGTAAGTGTGTATTCAAATCAATATAACATATTCAATAGACATGTTGAAATGAAATAGAATATATATTTGTGATGTAACACAGTTATTAGTATACCATTTATAGCAGTCCGAATAATGTAAATATGTCAGCAACTGGGGTTGCCGTATGACCTTTGCGGTTTTTACACCACAGACCAAACTTTTATTAATAATAACACCGTTTATTATAATAATTGTTGGGTACTTAGTGGACTTGTCATTAAGGACCTTGGACATTTCATTTTTATAACAGACAATCTTTTCTTGGTGCTCTTCTACTTCTTATTGATATATTTGTATTTAGTTTTTTTGTTTTATATCTATCAACAATGATGATAGACCAAAGATATCAAAAGAACATCCAAAGTCGAAAATTAGAATATATCTGTGGACTGTTTTAATAAAACAGTCGTAATTTCATCGTGTGAGTTTAATTTGTTATATTTTCTACACCTTGTCACGCTTTTTTTTATTCTGTTTTTATTTTGTAGCATATCTTTTTGTACTATGTTATTACATCAATTTAATTAATTTTAACTAAATCTAAATATTTAATACATAAAAAAAATGGTTTGAACCGACATTTCAATTGACATCCTAACAAATCGAGAGAAAAAAAACCTTAGATCTTTTTTTTTCTTCAACTATTTAGAACAAATTGAAATACGTCCACTCTATCTATGTCGTTTTAAAAATACAACATATAATTTTATTATCAATAATTTAAAGTTCAATTAATTATTTAACAGTTTCCTCATTGCCTTTGGTATCAACTCTTATCCCTTTTTCTCAATTCGAGGGGATTACGAGTAAGGTAAGGGATCAATGGAATAAGAAAGCGGGAAGAGTGAGGTACAAATAGGAATAAACTGGATGCGATTTTGACAATTTTTCTCTATGAGGGATGTGAGTGAAGTAGCAGCAGGAACAAATACATTTCGAAAGAAGAATAGAAATTGGAAATAATGGGAAGGAAATTGGGAATAAGGAACCTTCTTTCCAGCCCCTCAGTTTTGGTAAACTTTCAGAAAGGTTTGGTTTACTTTCTGAATGGTTTGGTTTGAATATAGAATAAGTGTACATTGCTTTGGACATAAATCTTATTTGTATAATTCTTGTAACAAATACAAAGCGAGACAATATATGGTTATCCGTTATATACTGAAAACTCATAAAAATGTTAAAAATGAAAAATTTGTTGTAACTCCACAATTTTCAAATTAAGAGCAGATGACGTTATTTCTATCACGTCATAAATAAATCTCTATGGAGAGCATTGTTAATCATGTTAATTTCATAATAAGGTAATATAGGTCAATAGCAAAACCACGAAATAAAAAACCCACGAACATGCAAGTTTTCTCAATACATTACAATTGAAACCCACGAAACAAAAATGGATTTCCAGTATGCAGTTTTATATATCAACACTGCAGTAGCCCGTGAGGATATATTGTCTTGTTTAGATATTAGTGAGATGTTTAGCTAGCATAAAACCAAGTTTGACCAACCATGTTCTACAGAAGGAAATGTCTGTACTAAATGAAGAGTAATACAGTTGTTTTCCATTCGATTGTAGTGTTTGAGCTTTTGGTTTTGCAATTTGTTAAGGGACTTTCCATTTAAAATTATCGATGGTTTTCATGTTTTGATTACCTTTCGTCTCCCTCGTACACCATTTTAATTTTCAACACCCACACCAATCTTTTCACACTTTCAAAATGTTGTAATAAATAACTGATAAGGTAGGTTGTAGTTGGTTGTTATCACCTTTTCGTCTTTACGTGCTCTTGAAACATTTCATATATTTCTAAATGTTGGTGCACCAAAATAAAACCAATTTGTCAAAAACTGCATATTTTATTAGCCCAAAAGATATGTTCTTATATTATAAATATAGACAGAAAGTCAATACCCTTATACTTCAAATAAATTTAAAAGACTGTAATACATGTATCAAAAATTATTGTGTGAATTTGTATTGCAATTCTTAAGGAATGACCAAAAAATAAGATGAATTATGCTCTTCAATCTTGTACTTTTTTTTGGCCCTATTAAATTTTTTGTATTCGAACGTCAATGAGACAACTCTCCATTCAAATAACAATTTTTAAACGTAAACCCTTATAGGTCAAATATAAAAAAGAAGATGTGGCGTGATTGCCAATGAGACAACTGTCCACAAGAGACAAACATGACACAGAAATTAACAACTATAGGTCGTCATACGGCCTTCATCAATGAGAAAATCCCATACCGCATAGTCAGCTATAAAAGGCCTCGATAGGCCAATGGAAAACAATTTAAACGAGAAAACAAACGGCCTTATTTTTATAAAAAATAACGAAAAACAAATATGTAACACAAAAACAAAATACAACCACTGAATTACAGGCTTCTGACTTGGGACAGGTACTTACATAAATAATGGGGCGGGGTTAAACATGTTAGCGGGATCCCAACCCTCCCCTAACCTGGGACAGTGGTATAACAGTACAACGTAATAACGAACTATACAAATCAGTTGTAAAAGGCTTAACTCATCAGATGGACAAAATTTCAAGTGGACGTGGCCGGTACTTGTACATCCCGACGACAAAAAGACATTAGGAACAGATCTGAGAGTACTTCCAGTTATCTGACAGCTAGTTCAAAGCCACTTACAACTAATAAAAAGATCATGCATCTAAGAAAAAGTACGATATTCAACATTGACTCTTGGTTTCCATCGAACAATAAGCTATAACGTACTCCAAAATTGACTTGTGTAAAACCATTCAAACAGGTGTATCAACGGTCTTATCTATAAAGAAACGAGAAATCCTTATTAACCGGATCAACAAACGACAACTACAGAACATCACATTTTTGCAGCGGTTTAAAACGTTTAGATATATACTAACCTTTACCCTCGTATTTTTAAATGTTTTAAGTACAGATCTGCAGTCATTCTTGAGAATGATGCCACATGGAATATTCAAACACATAAGTAAAATAAACTCAATGCACGTTTATTGTGTGTATGTGTGACAATTGAATCCTCGTTGAATATTTAAGATATCATGTTCTTCATAATATGAGGCAGGCTTTACCTGTGAATGGGGACGAAGTCTGAATGATTTTTTTTTATTAAAAGAAAAGAAAATATCGTAATGTTTCCGATTTTGGTTCTGTTGTTGGGGATTTAGTTGTGACGTCATTTAAGTTATGACGTCATATCAATGTAAACAAAAAACGCTTTCATCAGAAATCTTTTTTTTTCATATTCAAACAATTATTAAAAATAAAATTGTATTGAGTTCCAATCCGATATTTTTATAGACTGATAAATGCATAGTTTATATAAAGTCTCATGCAAACAATACCGGAAAAAGGAAGTAGATTTCGACGCAAATTCGGGGATTAAAAACAGTATAAAAAAAGTGAACGATTTTGAGTTTATGAGTATATTGAAAAATTCGGGAAATTTACCCGATTTTTTTAATAATTTTTTTAATTGACTTTTCTTCCGTAATAACTGTTAATTACTTGGGCAGAGATTAAACTTATTTGCCATTCTACAGATAGCAATACACAGTTAAAACAATAAACCCCATACATGTATGTATATATCTATGGGAACAGCATCTTTCATAAATAGCATACACAACAAAAGGTTACCGAACATCAAATTGGACAAAAAAAACTTTCAATCGCAGAGTACGATTAACGACATGGTCAAAATTAAGATGAACAACCAGTTGCTAACTTTAAACTTACTAAAAAAAAAAGAATTGTGCTAAGGATGGTTTTGCGGTTGCTTCTCTAATAGAGGCACCTTGATTCTGCTATACTCTACAATTATCATTCTACAAAGTGATGCATGTCACTTCGATTAATACATTTGCAAATTCAACTCAGTCCCTCTATCAAATCATGTGTTTACAGTAGAAAAAAAGGGTGTATTGGAAGAAAGAAGGTGACATAAATATTCAACACAGGCATGGTAAAAGAAACAATGACATGCTGAAAAGGATTTAGTTACTATCCAAATTATTTATGTATGTGCCTGTCCCAAGTCAGGATCCTGTAATTTAGTGGTTGACGTTTGTTTATGTGTTACATATTTGTTTTTCGTTCATTTTTGTTTACACCAGTAATGAAAACCTTCTTTCATTTATGGGTAGACTTTACAAAGTTAAATTCAGCCGTATAAGAAAAGCAAAACGAGAATGTTAAATTTGATGTATGCCTTTTTTGTGCTTCTTTGTTACATTTGTTGTTTATGTAGTGATATTAAGATGATAACACAATATTGACTGTTGCACCCCTATTTTTGACATGTTTACTCTTTGAGTATGTTTGTAGTGTTCATGCATCGTTGACAATGTAATGGAATTTGATGCGACTGTCATACAAGTGAGAGGTTTAACTAGCTATAAAACCAGGTTCAATCCACCATTTTCTACATTAGAAAATGCCTGTACCAAGTCAGGAATATGACAGTTGTTATCCATTCGTTTGATGTGTTTGGACTGTTGATTTTGCCTTTTGATTTTTGATTTTCCTTTTTGGCTTGTCCTCGGAGTTCAGTATTTTTGTGTTTTTACTTTTTACATAAATAAGGCCGTTAGTTTTCTCGTTGTTTTACATTGGCTTATCAGGGCCTTTTATAGCTGACTATGCGGTATGGGCTGTGCTCATTGTTGAAGGCCGTACGACGACCTATAGTTGTTAATGTTTTTATCAATTTGCTCTTTTGTGGATAGTTGTCTCTTTGGTAATCATACCACATCTTCTTTTTTATATTTAGTGTAAATAAAGCTGTTCTTTTTGATTTAACAGTTCTACTGTTCTAGAATACACTATATGACTGTCGTCATGTTACCAGAACAGATTACCTATGAGGACAAGATGACGATATTGTGACCTCAACCGTTGAAATATGTGTATTTTATCTGATATATCAGAATTTGGACCGGACGAAAAGAAACACCAGGGAGAAAGACACAACGTCATACTAAAAAAGATTGCCTAATTCATGACAAGAAAATACCCCCCAAAAAACTATAAGCTACAACACACTTTATAAAAAATAAATACTTATGACTTAACAAGACTTTTAACAATAAACAAAACGAAACAGATTGGAAGGATGAGGGACCATGTTATCTGCATGTAGCAGCCGTTGTGTTAGTCATGATAATTTAAAAAAAATGTGTTTTGTCTAATTAAATAAAACGCAGATGAAGTTAGTAGTTTTACATATCGTTGTCGACAAATGACATGACTTCACATATCTATATGAATCCTTTAGTTATTGGTTGTTTATAAAAATCACATTAAAATTATTGTACACTCGTATTCGCTTTGTTGTGCAAAACAAATAAAAAATATAAAAGACAAATACCTGATAACAAATTTTTTTTTCAGATTTAATATCCATCTTTGAAACATAATCTAAACAACCGTTTCTTAAAAAAAACATGTCCTTGTATTATATAGCTAATAACAGATTAAAACAAAATGTTGGGTTCCATATCCAATGCTGACAAATTAATTAGATTGGTTTGCAGGCATTCGGAATTTCAAATAAGAATGTTTGACATATGAATATTAGGTTAACTCTACACTTTATATGATACTATTACCATGTAAAAAGTGATATTTTCTGTATTCTTTATAGATAATAAAGTAATGAAATATTTTTTCCACGACAGCTATAACATTATAATATATGCATATATTATATTATGAAAACAAAATTTATTCAAAAAAACAATTCTTTACTTTTAGTTTTATAAATTGACCATAAACCCACTTATTCATGGTATGGTATCAATATTTCTGACCTGACACTACGTACTTTTTATTGCTTAATTCTTTAGAATTTAATATGCAATGTTTCGGGTTCTTTCGGGAATAATCCCAGGTAAACCCTCATCAGAGGTCGACCTATATATATTTATTTCGTATCTAGTATCATAGATAGATGTGGGTCTGTTTCATAACATAGTTTTATAAATTGACCATAAACCCACTTATTCATGGTATGGTATCAATATTTCTGACCTGACACTACGTACTTTTTATTGCTTAATTCTTTAGAATTTAATATGCAATGTTTCGGGTTCTTTCGGGAATAATCCCAGGTAAACCCTCATCAGAGGTCGACCTTTATATATTTATTTCGTATCTAGTATCATAGATAGATGTGGGTCTGTTTCATAACAGTTTTTTTTCAAATTTACTACACGTGCATATGGGTCTACGTTGTAGTTAGTCTTTTTACAGACTGAGAGAACTGACCAAGTTGGTCAGCACTATTGTTTAATTAATGAAAAGACTTATTGTCTTTATTTTTATCACTAATTACTTCAGCATAAGTCTACACGGGATATAGTAGAGATAGTATTTATCAATATCATATTGTTGAATTCACGGTATGCTGGCGTGTTTGTTTTATAATTTATATGATATTTTACAAGTCTTCATGTTTAGCATTTGAAGAAACATGTGTAGGTACCCTGCCGGGTGGAAACATGGACATATAAGAAACCGTCGGTTATCTCAGATACGGGATCTATTGAAATATATCGGTGTCGTATCATTATTACATCTGTTTCACAGTATACGCTTCCCGTGGAGGGGTTGTTCGACTAATGATTAATTATCATGTCGCTAATATTCTTAAAGGTCAGAAATATTGATACCATACCATGAATAAGTGGGTTTATGGTCAATTTATAAAACTACATGTTTCCACCCGGCAGGGTACCTACACATGTTTCTTCAAATGCTAAACATGAAGACTTGTAAAATATCATATAAATTATAAAACAAACACGCCAGCATACCGTGAATTCAACAATATGATATTGATAAATACTATCTCTACTATATCCCGTGTAGACTTATGCTGAAGTAATTAGTGATAAAAATAAAGACAATAAGTCTTTTCATTAATTAAACAATAGTGCTGACCAACTTGGTCAGTTCTCTCAGTCTGTAAAAAGACTAACTACAACGTAGACCCATATGCACGTGTAGTAAATTTGAAAAAAACTGTTATGAAACAGACCCACATCTATCTATGATACTAGATACGAAATAAATATATAAAGGTCGACCTCTGATGAGGGTTTACCTGGGATTATTCCCGAAAGAACCCGAAACATTGCATATTAAATTCTAAAGAATTAAGCAATAAAAAGTACGTAGTGTCAGGTCAGAAATATTGATACCATACCATGAATAAGTGGGTTTATGGTCAATTTATAAAACTATGTTATGAAACAGACCCACAACTATCTATGATACTAGATACGAAATAAATATATAAAGGTCGACCTCTGATGAGGGTTTACCTGGGATTATTCCCGAAAGAACCCGAAACATTGCATATTAAATTCTAAAGAATTAAGCAATAAAAAGTACGTAGTGTCAGGTCAGAAATATTGATACCATACCATGAATAAGTGGGTTTATGGTCAATTTATAAAACAATATTATCATAAAACCTGACATTAGAAATGTGTAGTTTTTTTTCAAATTTCATGCAGGAAAATTCTTACTTTGAACGTTTTAACCAAATATTGATATCTATATATTTGATGTAAAAGTGTAATTAGCAATTAAAATCACAAGTTCTTTGAGGTCTTACATCTGTCTGTAAATACCAAAAGAAAAGCATACATTTTTTTTATGATTGGAGAAGGTTAGACAGATGATGATACCCACCCAGAAACTATCCGATAATTTATCATGTCGAAACATATTGAAAGTGCGAAAAGACACTACTGGTGCAGGTGAAACAGAAGAACACGTTGTACAAATGTGAATTAGTAAACTTAACTGAATGCAACAAAAATAACACGAAAAGTTTAGACTTATGTATATATATAGCGGCTACAATTAATCATACACTTCGCGTATTACGTTATATAAGTGACCATATAAGCCAGACTGCTTAATGCTAGAGTGATAGTTGTGATTTTTTTTTCAAGTCTACAATTGTAACTGTTTCCGAATATTATTTTATTGAAAGAAACAATCTTTGTATTTTCTATAAACATGGCATCATATCAAGGAGATTCTGAAATAGTTACCAAATTTTTGAATGTGACTATATAAACACTGGCCAATTCAGCTGAATGTGTATATTTTTATTAGATTTCAAAGAGTATGCACAATCCCTGAATCGCCTAAAAGAAATCATCCACAATGCCTTTCAATATAAAACTGGTAGGATACGCTCAACATTACTTTGGGATACCATAAGGCATACTTTTTTAGTGTATGAAAAAGGGTTGAACATGCTGCACATAGCAACAAGTGATCAGCATGTTGGAGTTTTTAATCTATAACATATTTGTTGAACTTGGAGGTAGACTCTTTCAACAAATTGTCGATATTCCCATGGGAACGAACTATGCGCCTCTCCTTGTCGACCTCTTCTCATTATCATATGAATCGGATTTTCTTCACACATCTACCAAAAACAAGAAGATAAAAAGCCAGATTATTTCAATTTACTTTTATATTGATGATGTTTTTCCATGAACTATTCGAACCTTACTAATTATCTTCTATTACTATTTTCTATGTTGTGTCATGTGTACTATTGTATGTCTGTTTGTCTTTTTAATTTTTAGCCATGGCGATGCCAGTTTGTTTTAGATTTATGAGTTTGACTGTCCTTTTGGTATCTGTCGTCCCTCTCTTTCCCAAAAACTAGAAAAAAAGAATCAACAGACAGGGCTTCCTGTGCCTCCGTTTTAGACTTATAATTATTTCAAACTTGACATAAACAGTCACCTCAATACAAATGAAACGATGTTAGTTTGGGGTGAATTATCAATTTCCCTCACCTAAGTAACAATATACAAACTTCACCTGTATATGGGATATACATTGCTCAACGTTTTCGGTATCAGGAGCTTGCAGTTCCTACTCAGACTTTGTAATACGTCACCAATGTCAGAGAGTTGATGTACTAGGAGAATGTCAAAGGACGTCTCTTTTTTTTAAAATAAAAAGTTCATTGGAAGGTACCAATCCCTTGTTGATAAATAATCCGTATCAATTTTTCAAATAAAACACGATGGTTTTGATGTATAGACTCTGCTACTGATTTGTTTATCAACTAAATAACGAGTTATGCTGTTCCTTTATTTGTCTCGATTAATATTACTTTTACTTTTTTGTCTATTTTTGTGAACTATCTTTCATTTTTGCTTATGTGCTTATACGCATGAAATTTAGTTATTGATAATGCAGATTTTAAAATGTTGTTATCATTTAACATGCGTACTATACGTCGATGGGAGTCAGGATTGCTTAAATGAAATACCAGTTGTAATGTGTTTATTCCAACACAATATACTGTAATCCAATGTTAGATGCCTGTCGTTATGTTTTTTCAGCTTCTTTTTTTTAAATGATGCAGTTAGTTTATTTCGATTGCTTCATCATTCGTTCTACTAACATTATTGTTTGTTGAAGACAACAGCAATTTATCTTTGTTCAAAACCTCGTTAATCGATTTAGAAGCGAAGAAACCAAACGAAATCACGCACATCAAACATGAGTGCAACTGGGTGAATCTACATGTCTCTTACTCGGTGTGGATTCCTTTTAATCAAAATAACACCTTGTTAACACCTTTACAAGTTAAAAATCATTCAGCAATGCCTTGAGGAACAGTTCCTTTCCCAACAACTCAGTTGTTGTCCTTTTAGGGATTGCTTGATATAATTTAGATTCGTCCAGTGAACATCTCTGGTGAAAACTAGAAATTAACACATCAACTTCTAGACAAGCATATAAAGCAGACATCTTTGTATATTTGACATTCTACTAACAACAAGGTAGATTCTGTTACATGATGAAAATGCATACACAAGAAGAATCTAGCGCAATCCGACTGAAATTGTACGAATCTCTTCTTACAAACAAAACGAAACTATTAAGATTGTTGATTGATGGAGGTGTTTCTGTGAACTTTAAATTTTCCTCTGGATTGACTCCTCTAATGGAAGCTTGCTTAGCATCGAATGCAGAAATTGTTCAACTTTTACTCGACAATGGTGCAAGTTTAAAATCCAGAGATCGACTTGGCTTGACTGTTTTTCATTATGGTTTCATGCGTGAGTCTCGTCAAATTATAAAGCTGTTAGAGCATTACAGATCAAGAAATGAGTAGATTACAAAGAGAAAATAGAGAAAATAGCAGTTGTGTTAAAAGAAGATATAAGAACGCATTTAGCAAAATATGGGAGTTGGAAATGAAATCTCGGTTACAGATCAAGAAATTATTGTAGTACAAAGAGCCGTAAGACATCGTAAAGCTTGTTTTGAAAGGAGATTTAAGGACACTGTTTACAAAACATTTGGATAACAGATCATCTACAACTTAATAAAAAATCATGAGTTCAGATGCAATCAATGTTATAAGAAATGATGTACAAATGCTACGAATTCAATCTGCTATGGGTATTCAGTGCTGACACCCGTTAACATTATAATGTAATGACGATTGTTTGGTCTGCCGTTAGAAAGACATATGTCAAAAAACAAATGTAAAGTGGAATACCGAAAAGATATGGCACAGAGCATATGCACACGAAAGAAGAAACACTTGTAGTTCCATTTAAAGACGGAAAACCTTAAAGATAACTTTTTTTAATTGCTGTTTATAGTTATAAGTTTAGTGAAAATAAAATTGTTTTATTTTACTCTGATTGTTTTTTGTTTGTTTAATATTTAACATATTTTATCAATAACAATCACCTGTTACATCAACCTTCAGTTGCCCAGGGAAGCAACTAAGATGGCCCCATTTTTTACAGTCTCATTTGCAGGGGAAAAAGCAAATGAGAAAAAAAAAATTACACTATAAATTATTAACATCAACCTTTATAAATATTATCTATCCTTGTACAAATGAACATGTACCTGCAATCATTATCGATCTATATATCTTTACCTCTCACCATTTTTTGTTTTTTTTATCAGATTGTGTTGCTTTTATGTTAATCTGGTAAGCATGTAGATATAGAGACTTACATTCATAATCAAGTAAAAGCGCTAGTTTGAATACAACCAACATAAGATGTGCGCATATGACAAGAAAATAAATAAACAACTATAATGTTCGTTCCCAACCTCCGTCCAATGATCCATGCAGCCTCGAAATGAAGTTTTTTTTATATTTAAGTTTATCTCAAATTATGGTTTTATCTGATTTCGAAATAATTGAATATGTTAATTTGGAATCATTATATTCTTAACAATGGTAAATAAAAGTAGAACAACATTGTACATCATCTTAGTTGTTTTATTTCCAGAATCATCGCTGGAATTTGAATTTTCCAACGTTTCAATTAAAACTCTGCATTTGATTTAAAGTTTATGCAGACTATAAGTCGTTCCTAGTGGCAATGTTAAAGTCCTTTCATTGAATAATACAAAACCATCAAAATACATTACTTAGTGAGTACTTACAATAAGAAATATTGTAGAGACTTCTATCGGATCAGAAACAGCTTAGTGTTCTGGATCACCAAGAATAACCTGGGTTTTTTGTTTCTGAATCTTTTCTTACTTTGTTGTCCATTGCTGTCGTCATTTCTATCTTTTTATTGTTCTTACGTTTTTTGTCATGAAGTTTTTCTTCGAATTATGAGTTTTGAAAGTACCTTGCTATCTGTTGCTGAATAACTTTTCTAAATTGTCATTCCTTTGTTAATTAACAATTTGCATCCCTGAGAAATGTTTAGATGGCTGACCTTTTCAAAACTGTCAGAACACGAAATGTAATAATTTATTTACAAAGTCTAATCGCAATAGTGTTATCTTCAAAAGTAATAAAGGTAAATTTAACATTTAAGAATTAATTAAAATCGCGTTATCAAATGAAAATTCTATGACAAAACCTGACTTAATCTTCACAGTTGTGTTGTACTTGTTAGATACTTTGTGATGTAAGCTCTCAACAACATATGACAATGTTCTCACTCTATTAATCAGAAAAGAATAACACATACAATATTTCAAAACGATAATCATAGTAGTATGATACATTGTCTACCAATGAGTAGAATATTACTTTTGCAGTTTAAAAAAAAAAACGAAGCAAAGGGACAAACATGCAAATAAACGCACCATAGATACGTGACTTGCTATTTCTTATTGCTTCAAACGCGTGTTTCGTCTACAAAAGACTTCTCAGTTACTCTCGAATATAAAAAAGGGTATATAAGGTACGAAGTTGAAGAACAATGATGTAAATAACACACTATACATAAATGAAGCTCAATATTGAAATATAAACACCGTGTTTATCCTTCAAGTTGGTAATCTACTTCTCAAAGAGAAGTACCAGTTATGTTGATCATGGTAGTTTCTTAAACACTACCACAAGGAAAGTTAACTGTCCAATGAAAACTTACTTTATATCAAATGTAGAATTTTACATAAATACGAATAAAAAAATTATTTCAGATATAGAGAACACTTTAATTTGATGCGGGATGTTCAAATGGACGGACGACAGGAAGTATGCAACCATAGATCAGTTAGCATGATGTTTATCTTGTCTTATATGTTGGTGTTAAAAAAATTGTGTTTCACCACTATATGTGACCTCTATTTTATAATTGTTGCAGTTTATATTCAGTGCAGGATTTAAAAAGAACCACTAACATTTAATCGGAAAACAGACAATGTTTGGTAAATAAAATAAGAGTAGAATACTCGTTGCAACTATGGGATTTTAACACAAGATTTTCGATTTAACTGACAATCCATTATAATAAATAAACAAATTTGTTCAATTGATCAGCATTGAAGTTTTCCATCGTGTGAGACCCGTATACTGATATTTTTTTCTTGCTGAAAGTAATAATACTTGATTGGCAATAAGTATCCCAAAATAAAACAGATATAAAACAATAAGGTAAAATAAAAAAGTTGTATTTGCACTTGACAGATTACAATCATATATAAACAGCAATAACCAAATGCCGTGTTTAATTTATGTTGTCTTTACATGTACTTCTAATCTTCTTATTTGTATTAGTGTTCTCCGTCATGTTATGCATCACATATCTTGGTATAGAACAACATATATGTCGTTTGGCATTATATGTCGTTAAATAAAGAATACCAACCAAACCTCAATTACGCATCTATTTTCTGGATATCAGCGCTAAATATCTATAGCAGATTTAACTCTTTGCATGTGTACACACTGTAATTGGGATTTTATTTCCAACTAGCGATGTTTTCCAGTACCCCTTTTCTTTGTTGAAGGTGTTTGTTCTTGTATTTTCTTTTAGCACACTTTTTACGTTCTCTTTCGTCTCTTTGCGCTACACTCGTTTCTTGATCTGTAATGCTCTAACAGGCTGATTATTTGACGAGACTCCCGCATAAATCCATAGTGAAATACAGTCAGGCCACGTCCATCTCTGGATTTGATATTTGCACCATTGTCGAGTAAAAGTTGAACAATTTCTGTATTTGATGCTAAGCATGCTTCCATTAGAGGAGTCAATCCTGATGAAAATTTAAAGTTTACAGAAACACCACCATCAATCAACAACTTTAATAGTTTCGTTTTGTTAGTGAGCAGAGATTCGTACAATTTCAGTCGGATTTCGTCCAATTCCTTTTTAATATGCGTTTTCATGATGTAATAGAATCTACAATGCTATCAGTATTATGTCAAATATTCTAAAATGTCTTCCATTTATAAGTAGATGAAGTTTAGGTGATAATTGGTAGTATTGAATAGCGATCTTGATTGGATGATTTTAAATGACATTAACCATCCCTTTAAAGGAAAATGAGTGAGGTGTTAGACGAAATCATTTTTTTCTTAAGTGGAACTGCGTAGGTTTGAACTTTAACTAGGTTTTGAATTTCAATTCAGAGAGTGCAAACATAGGAGGAACCAGATCCTCTGAAGATGACCTAGATCCTTTTGAGATCGTCCAATTTCCGTCGTGTTTTTGAAATACCGTGATTATGTCTCAATTTAATCAATACATCTGAATTTTAACAGCGATACATTGCTGTTCTCTTAAATATACAAAATGTGCCATAACATTTGAAGAACAAAAAGTTCTACAATTTAAGACAGAAAATATATGTTTCAATGTATTTCCCGCACTTATCTACTTATTTATACTTGCAAAATACCTATCCAAGCTTGTTCGCAATTGCAATGCATGCAACATATTTTTCTCAATTTTACGATCTTTCAAATATATTTCCCCAGGAATTGCATGAAAAATTACAGCATGTAACACTTTACTTAGGAAATTTATCTTCCGTTTTCACGAGGAATGAGGTTCTGTTTTCTGGAAACATTCTTAGCAGAAATATAACTATTATTGATGTAGCGTGTAAAATTGTTTGTTTTGACAAAATACATTTGAGTGACAAAGATAAGGTAGGTCTCATACCCAGACCCCGCACTCAAGTGTCTTTTAATTATTTTGAAGCTAAAGATAATAGATCTTTAAAAAAAAAAAGAGGAAGATGAGACAATATTCCATCAAAGACCATAAACAAGAGAAATTGGTGACCACAATCCGATTTTCAACCTTGATCCAAAGATAAACAGTAAAGCTATTTATAAAACGTCTTTGGAAGAAACAATAAACAATTTTCAACCGGATTATGTATGATAAAGAAAAAAAGAAAATACATAATGATAGTCAGCTCAAACTGAATAAAGGATCGTGGTTCGGGACAGACTGTATACAAAACCTATTCAAATATAAAAATCCAAAACAACTTTCAAAGTTTAAAAAAATGATTTTTAGATATATAATATATTTGATGTGTCATTAAATAACCCTAATTTCAATGAGTTCTTAAATCATAGGAAATCTGTGAGTAAAGATACAATCGAATATAAAATTATATATTGATATTTCCCCGAAATGGGCACTGGTGTCTCCAGTCACTAGCGACATACTTACACAAATTGTGCGATCATCCTAAGGAAATGGTTGACCTGATTGTATGTAATCAAGACGTTCAGCTGACTTTTTTTAAACATGTTTTTTTACCCTTTTCATAAAATAATTATCACATGAACAGTGAGTTGACATATAGCTCCAAATTATTTCTTACTAACCGAAGGTATTATTCAGCTGCTTACTGTTACGTGCATAAAGTCATAACACTTTATTTAGGTGACGATAAATCTAAGACACTGTTGGTCAATGTGTTTATTCTGTTTCATTAGTTTGTGTCCAAAACATTATTAAAAAAAACGTATTGCTTTATGTGTGTCATCACGTCTACTTTTTTAGCCAATTAAGAATGTTTTTGGTGCGCGTTACTGACTTTATATTTATGGCATTTACTTTTAACATTTACTTTTCATCTTTTCATTTAGTCATTTTGTATTGAGCTCCCTTTGAGTTCGTCTTTTTTTATTATACTTTTTAAGTAAGTTTTTGATAGTTCAGTGAAAAACAAATGGTTAAAATGAGTTGTGATTGAAATCAGTACAACATATTGAAAAATGTTCTGGATTTGTAACAATAAAAACTGAAACCCCGCCGCATTTTTGCGCCTGTCCCAAGTCAGTTTGTTAGTCTTGTTTATTCTTTTCATTTTAGTAATCGGAGTTTAGTATGACGTCCATTATCAACAAACTAGTGTACGTGTTGGCCAACTGAAGCACTTTCCGGCTGTGGGAGTTTTTCACTGCATTGAATGCACATAGGTATCTGCTCTTTGGTGGGGTTGTTGTCTCTTTGACAAATTCTCAAGATCCATTTTCATTGTTATTGATAAGTACTAAATAGTCTCAATTTTAACCCAGACACTCATATGGAAATTTGATAAAATCTGTGAAATTTAAATAGTATTGAAATAGAAATGTAATATCATAGTTAATGAGACAATAGGGCATATCAAGCGTCAGTTCATGACATGAATTTAGTTAAAGGTTTATCAATCATCAAATATAACCTTGAATCGCTAATGATGTTTTAATAACATCTGTGTGTTTGATTAAGTATGACAAAAAAGATGTAAAATAATTGTTTATGAGACCATAGGATGTTTAATATAAAAACCAAAAACACTTTCTTGAATGGAAATAACTGTCCTTCACTGTACTCGAAAGTAACAAACACTAAAAATTTACAGGCATTACTTTTTATTTTTGATTTAAGTACGTTTCGGCATTACGGCAGTTATGCATTTTGACAATTATCTTACGCGTTTTACTTTTATAAAGTGACTTCAGCATCATATTTTAATATTCTATATACGAGAGTCAATTATTAAATATTTGGTTGTAGTAAATTGTCGTTTCCAATTAGGGGAAACAAGTGTATTTCATATCAATACATGAGTTTTTATATATTACTTTATGTTTCAATAATTAAAATTTTCTATCGGTATTGAATTGGTCGGTAAATCAACCCAATTAAATAAATACATTTTTTTGGAAATCACAATAAGAGGGATAAGTAATTCGGAGTTTAGTATGACGTCCATTATCACTGTACTATTATGCATATTTTAGGGGCCAGCTGAAGGACACATACGGGTGCGGGAATTCTCGCTACATTGAAGACCCATTGGTTGCCTTCGGCTGTTGTTTGCTCTATGGTCGGGTGGTTGTCGCTTTGATATATTCACCATTTCCTTTCTCAATTTTATTAAGAATGTGATATTAACAGGAGTAACTTGATAAGAACTACATTATGTTAGGTCTAGCTTTGAAACACTAACGAATTGATTTTTTTGCTTGAGATTTAATATGAAAATGGATATATTAAACCGTTCATCGATCTTGATATCTATATCAATAACGGGAAGCTTTATGCAAACATTTATGATAAAAGAGATGACTTTTCATTTCCTATCATTATCTTTCCATTTTTATATGGTCCCCTTGAGAAATTAATGTATTACTTAAAAATTATTGCACTGGGGTTTTCGCAAACTAGTCAAACCATCCATTAAATGTTATCCTCGGTACAAGGACATCATTCGTAAATATAATTTAACTTGTCAACATCTTATACGTTCGGGTATTTTATACAAACTTGGAATGGTAATATTCTTTACAAAGCACAAGTAGTCACTTCAGACGATAACACCACTTTTAAGCAGACTAATAAAGAAAGGATTAAGTTACGATACTGTTGTCAGGTCATTAAAGATTTCATATTTTGGCTTTAATATTGATTCCCTTATTGGGTCTATGCATCGGAATTAAACATATTTTTTTCTAAAACCATTTTTTTGCAAAACACGGGTTATGTTCTTTTATATTTTATAATGGTATAATACTAAACCCAAAACAGAAGGGATTGTGATGAACGCATAATCTTTTAAACAGTTTAATTGAGGTCTGGAGCTGGCATGTCAGTAACTGATAGTAGTCATTTGTTAATTAATATTTTATTGTCATTTTGTTCAGTTTCTTCTGACATTGGACTCGGACTTCTCATAAACTGAGTTTACTATGCGTAATGTTTTGTGTTGTTGTTTCAACATTTACTAAATGTATAGGGGGAGGGTTGAGATATAAAAAAAAACGTTTAACCCCGCTGCATTTTTGCACCTGTCCCATGTCAGGAGCCTCTGGCCTCTGTTAGTCTTGTATGATTTTTAATTGTAGTTTCTTGTGTATAATTCGGAGTCTAGTATGACTTCCAATATCACTGAACTAGTAACATATTCATTGAGGGACCCCTCCTTTTGCGGGAGTTTCTCGCTGCATTGAACACCCATTGGTGGCCTTCGGCTGTTGTCTTCCCATATTGTATGGCTGTTGATTTTTATCCCCAGTTCCATTTTCAATTTGATATAATATACTTGTTTTTGAGACCATATGAATTTTTCGCGTCTGTTTTTTTTATAGATAAGTTTTTTTTCATTATTTGAGGATTGACTGTAATATTTTTTCTCAAAAGAAAATTCTATGAAGAAGTTACATAAAAAATTTGGTGCACACTGAATAACGCGCGTAACAGTCATTTCTTATAATTTAATTTTAAATTCCCTTTTAAACCTTAGAAAAACATGACTAAATTATGTCTATGGGGTCATTACAAAATTACATCAGCCAATCAGAAGACGCGTTAAATCCAACATTAAATTATTAGATTTTAATTAAAAAATAATTTGAAATAACCAAAGGATTTTGCTTAAGTTTAAAAAAGAACGCTCATACCCAACAAACTTTCTTATTACACATTTAATTTATCCATAGAGGTATTCAACCTTTTACTGTCCTTTTGTACAGAATATTACAAATAATAATTAAACAACCTCTAAACTCAATTTAATGGTTTTCTCAGTTTCCTCACGCTGTCTTTTCTCGAGTTTTTCTTTGACTTTCAACAAGGTGAAATATCAAATATATAAGGATAAAATGTTAGACGGTAATCACTTTATCAAAGTCAAAGCGTAATGATTCCTGAATTTAAAATTTCCGGATTTTTGAATTTATTGTTCAGACTGTTATCAAATCTTAGAATGATAATGACAGTAAAAGATAAAATCACAAAAATACTGAACTTAGAGGAAAATCAATTCGACGCGAAAAATGACATGGCAAAATTAAAAAACAAAACGCATCAAATGTATTTCTTTGAAAAAGCTAATTTCAATAAAACTTGTATGGTTGCATGGAACAACTTTTTTTTTAAATTACTGGATATCTATGATATTTTTAAAGTCTGTTATCAGTCATGCAATGTTGACATTTTAGCAGTTTAATTAAAATTGTCATACAGCGCTAGGTTCGGTTAACCACAAAACCAGTTTCAAAAACACTCATCAATACCATTATATTTTTTGAAATTTCCTGTACAAAGTCATGAACATGGTAGTTGTTATTTGATAGTTCGTGTCTATGTATGATGCATTTTCGTTTGTTTTTGTTGCACATTGTTTTTCTGTTGTGTAGTTGTTTTCCATTTATAGCTGATGTGGTGCCCAGGGTTTCTTTTTGGTAACCCGGATTTGTTTTTTTTTCACAATCGACTAATAAAATTTTAACAGCGGTACCGTAAACTACAGTTGTCTTTATTTATTGCTATTTATGTTTAATTTAAGACCTTTCCGTCGAGAAATTTCGGCAATGGTATTGCATGACAGTGATTTAATATATTAACTCTGCTTTAACAAATAATTATATTTATTTTAGCATGATTTCGCGATATGTTATATCTAAGGAGTCGATTTTTATAGATGTGGTTCTAGGCAAAATTGTGTTTCTAATATTATTTTTTTATATCAAATCAATGCATGGTTTTATATATAATTCCATGCTTTATTAATTTTAAAAATGCATCTTGCTTACTGTGAAGCATTGGCAGTTAAGCAATCTGATAAGATAACGAAATCACCAGAACAGGGATAAGTTTAAATAAAGGATGTGACCTGTTACAACGGTAACGTAATCAGTACTAAAAAGTAAAATCACAACAATACTGAAAGAAAAGAGGGACGAAAGATACCAAAGGGACAGTCAAACTAAATAATCCAAAGCAAACTGACAACGCCATGGCCAACAATGAAAAAGACAAACAGAAAAACAATAGCACACATGACACAACACAGAAAACCAAAGAATAAACAACACGAACCCCAACAAAAACTAGAGGTGATCTCATGTGCTTCAGAAGGGTAAGCAGAACTTAGAGAAAATCGATTCGGAAAGTCCAAAATCACATTGCAAAATCAAATAACAAAACACATCAAAAACAAATGGAGACGAACTGTCATATTCCTGACTTGGTACAGACATTTTCAAATGTAGAAGATGGTGGAAATAATATATAAAAAGAAGATGTGTTATGATTGCCAAATGAGACAACTATCCACAAAAAAGACCAAAATGACACAGATATTAACAACTATAGGTCACCGTACGGCCTTCAACCTGGTTTTATAGCGCTAACCCTTCTAAGCGTTAATGATATTTTAATTAAAATTTGTGTTTAAGATTTAACATGAATATATACTTTTAATTTACTTGTTTTTGCGACCATAGGATATATCTACGTCAGTATATTTACAGATGAGTTATTTTTATTTCAGTTCAGATAGGTATTTTGATTAAAGAAAATGAAAATTACACAAGGTTTTTGTTGGATATTAATCAAGAACGCACACACCTGAAAAACTTCCACATTTTATATTGAAATCACCGATAGAGGGATTTCACCTTGAAATGATATCTTTGTACATAGTATTTCATATGATAATTACACAAGCATGGATTAATTTCAATACCTTAGCTCAGTTTCCTCATGCTGTTCATTATCAACTCTTTTCTCAAGTTTTAATTTGATTTTCATCAAGGTTTTATGAAATATCAAATGTTATTAAATGGTATTAAATAACTTTATCAAAGTCCAATCGTATGGTATGCTGATATCTGAAGGTGGTGCCTTTTGAATTTATAATTGGAGAGAAAATTATATGTTTCATTTCACAATTGTGAGAATGCAATATCGTTTGATATCAAGATGGTTTTTAAATTTCAATATATTGATAAACGAGCCTTCGTTGAGTTTTTTATTACTATTTGAATTAAAAATCAAAAGTTGATACATGTAGATAATAAAGCATGTATGAAAGTGTGGTCGTTTCATTTGTTTGCAAAGATATTTTCGCTATGTACATATGCACTTCCAAATGGTGAAGTTGAAATCATCTCTTCGTAAGTTTTACGGAAGCCATCCCGAATCGGTTGACTGTTACGGTTGTCATATATGGAGCAGGATATGCTTACCCTTCCGAAGCACCTAGTTTTGGTGGGGTTCGTGTTGCTTATTCTTTAGTTTTCGATGTTGTGTCATGTGTACTTTTGTTTGTCTGTTTGTCTTTTTCATTTTTAGCCATGACGTTGTCAGTTTATTTTTGATTTATGAGTATGAATGTCCCTCTGGTTTCTTGAAATTCTTGTTAAGTCACCACTTCAACTCAGAGTACATTTTGATCGTGTTCTTATTTCTTTGCTTATTTTTTAATGTATTTGTTTTAATATTACATTTTTACAATACCTGTGTAGTATTGTTTTGGTCAAACGACTATATATTGGTATACATACTAGAATGTAATATATTCCGTTAAAACATTTGTTTTATTTTGATTACGGCATTAATGTAAGTATGATACATTAAATAATCGCATCATTATCGATTTTAACATCAGCCCGATAAATGATTGTTCTATTGAAGTAAGAACATATTAACCGTTAGTTGCACTAGTCTTTTCATTTAGATTCTTGTATTTAAGGTAGAATAAAGTAGATATATATTTTTTAGACAAAATTTTCTTATAATTTGCTAAAATAAAGATTTGTCTATGCTTTTTTCAAAAATGTAATAGAAAGTATAGGTCACCAAGCTATGAGTCATTGAACATTGACTAAATTTGATTAGTTTGTTCATAAAAAAACACATTAAAATTGAGAATGGAAATGGGGAATGTGTCAAAGAGACAACAACCCGACCAAATAAAAAAACAACAGCAGAAGGTCACCAACAGGTCTTCAATGTAGCGATAAATTCCCGCACCCGGATGCGTCCCTCAGCTGGCCCCTAAACAAATATATACTAGTTCAGTGATAATGAATGTCACCGAACTTGTTTTCTTGCTACAAGTAAAAATTAAAAAAAATCCCTATTAGCCCAGTATAAAATTTGTACTGAAAGAGGTATCTTCCCTTACATGGTTCATTTGAAAACAATGATTTTAAAAAACAAAATATTTTGAAAAATTTTGCCACTGCACATGTTTCTGTTAATTTATGGCATGGAATTATAGGTCCTGTTGAATTAAGGGTTTTGATCGACTTAGTTGATATTCGGTAATTTTTCGCTCGTTTTGTGAAGCAGCCATTACAGATGATTCTTTTAGGATCAAACATATTTTCTCATTGATTTTGAGTAGCGTTCAACATTGATTAACATATGAATATACATTGTTTAATTTATCTGTTTTACTCTTAGAACTTTCACATCCATACCATTGATTTAAAGTAATTTTATTTGACAAATATTTTCAATTCTATAGATATCTTTCATCTAAACTCTTGATAGTGAGCTGTCATTGATTTTGGAAAGGGATAACTTGGTTGGCATATGTTATGGTTTAGACCGAACTCTAAAGACAATGTGCCAATTTTGCTTACAATTTTTTTTGTATCAAGTAATTGCAGAATGTTTCCATGTAAATACCATCAAAAAATAATATATAACACCAATTTAACTATTTGAAATCAACTATAAAAATCCATCGATATGTACATAAAAATATGACTGTTCATTTTTTCTCACTGTGTATTACTACCTTAATATATACAAATGTTGTATGGTTGCCAAAGAGACAACAAACCATAAACAAAATGATGTTAGAATCCCTTAGGCATCAGACGCCTTTCAATACGTATATATTATGTATATGTTCTATCAGGTTACTCTATCAAATAGTGTTTAGTTGCTTGTCATGCAATCTAATGACATGGCTAAGAAAAGTTATTTAATTATTGTATGACTAACATTATATCTTAGTTTATTTCACAAAATAATAACACATACATGCAATAGACATACATTTAGATTTGCCATGACAATGTCAATTCCCTATACAGCTTACGAGCTTAAATATTTATGTGGTATCATTATT
Source organism: Mytilus trossulus (assembly GCF_036588685.1). NCBI lineage: Eukaryota > Metazoa > Mollusca > Bivalvia > Mytilida > Mytilidae > Mytilus > Mytilus trossulus. The sequence continues at coordinate 52,604,085 of NC_086385.1, read as the reverse complement.
TAGATGGCAACAGATACTAAACGCATTTCAAACATATGAGTCGAAACAAAACTGATAACATGTGATAACGTCATAGCCTTAAAAGACAAAAAAAATTCTACACACAAAAAAACGGTAAGATGCAAAATACAAATTGTTAAAATAGAGGAAAACAAAAAAAGTTAAATAACGTACTAACCGAATTTCATGGAAAATTCTAATCGGAAAGTCCTATAGCCAATGTCAATCTCAAAGGCTCAATCACATCAAATGAATTAGTACAAACATAACATAAATACTTCATCAAAGTTACTGCCAACAGTTAGATAACATTTAATACTTATGCTTTTACCTATTTGTCATAATATTTGTTCTGTAGAAATGCATAGCAAGGAAAACATAATGTTCCATGAACCCGATACCTCATAAAAACACCACACACACTTGTGTTAATTGGAAAAATATTAACTCTATTTAAACAGTAAGACAATCGTTTTATAAGGAAGGGAATACTAACAAAAGGAAATCATATATTAAATTTGGTATGGACGTTGCCGGGTAAAATCTTATTACCAGTACTTCTATTCTTGTATTTAGAAATAGTGACTTAAAATCATAAAAATTAATTTATATATTCATATTTCAAGCTGAAAATTGGTAGTTTTCTTGAAGGTTTTTTTCTCTGTAAGTTCTCTGAATAAAGAAAGGCTAAGTTGTTAACCATTGTTCAACAGTCTTTTGGATTGGTTTTCGTCTTGAAGAAGGTGGGAAAATTGAAGTTGCGGCAAAGATCTTAAATATGAATGAGTCAACATAGGAGTTAGAGAGTAGAGGACGGAAAACAAAGAACCCTCCATCCTACCCCGCACCGCCCCTCAATTCACAAGTTACCGTAAATGACGTTAACTTTGGGCTGTAATGGTTAGTGTTACTAGAATTTCACACATACTTTCCTGAGTGTCAAACATAGTTGAGGGGGTGGACTGGATCCATTATTCACACATGCCTATTGGTAATACTCCCTTTAAGAAAACTTCATATATTAGGCTTTACATTTTTCAAGTGAAGTTTAATCGAGAAAACCGCTGCGTACGCAAACAATTATTAAGGGTGCTTTTTTATGACAGCACCGGGTCGATGGATCTGCTGGTAGATTTGTAGAAACTTAAAAAGTTGTTATCACACTTCACAGAATACCGTTACTGACGTCAGCTCTGGACTGTTATTTCACGAAGTGTTACTAGCATTTCACATCAAATCTTTTTAAAATCACGTTGTAAGTCTGAAGATAAAATCACTCACTTTGTGATTTTTCAACGTGTGAGGTGGCACTAGATTAGGTGAATATGAATACATTAATACATTAAATATTAAGATAGGTGATTCATTGGAACGGACATTTTATTATTAATTTTGGAATTTCAGATATTTTTGCTTCTTGCATTACTGTAAATACATTAAGACACACCAGAATGAGCTGGTCAATTACCAGTTATACCGTAAATTCTAAATGTATTTTATCCAGAACCACAACATCATCAATAAAAAGTTTGACTTAATGACTTCAATATTTTGTTCCAAAACAGTTAAAAAATTTAAACACTGTTTACGAATACATGATTAAAAGAGAGACAAACTAACATAACGTTACCATTCCCCACAAATTCATAGTGCTTTAATGGCTTCGGAGAATGATATTTAAATGAGGGGATAGTATGCAACATTGTTAGTCTGTATCGGCTTATTTAATAAGTATCAGAATTGCTAAATTTAAAAAAAATCAACAATCACAGGTACCATGATTAAAATTGTGTACTCCAGACGAGCATTTCGTATCAAAAAGTCAAATTCAGTACGAATTTAAAGAGCATTGAGGACAAACAATTCCGAAAGGTTTTAAATAGACATAATTGTTAAATTAATGTAGGTTTTTAATTTGTTTTTTACCCAGTCCTCTTTGAATTTTTTATATCAAAATTGAAATATGTATATTTATATATAGATATAACACAGCATTTGCTGATTTATTCTGAACTTCAATTTTGTATTTTGTCAAATGGATATATATAAATGGAATAGTTAACAACTGTTTAATATTTTTTAGTTTGATCTGATATTTATCATATATCGAACGTGAAGATGTATTGTCTCAAAGATGTATCTATGATAGTTTGGAGGTATCAATTCATTTTGTAGCTTGTTACTTCGTACCTCTGCAATTTCGTATTAGAAATGACCATTTCAACGTTTATCATTATGCTCCAACGAAAAAAAACCATGTCATAACCATATGGGCAAAATGAAGCTATCATTTCGTACTTCATGAATTATACACATGATCACTGTTTCTTAATTTTTTTATATACAAGGTCTAAAAGACATAAATGTTTTTAAGATGATATTATTTTAAACATAAATAAAATGCAACCAGTCGTTGTGCGTTTGCAGGATTTATACTTATATAATGCCAGTCTCGATACGGAAATGGTATTCACACAAATCTTCCATGAACTACGAAATTATATATATATATCTATATCAATCTTCCATGAGGTACAAAATGCCATACTTATAAATTTCCCTTGAGGTACGAAAAGGCATAAACACACATCTTGATTGAGGTACGAAATAGCATACATATAAATCTTCCATTAGGAACGAAGCGACCAAAACATAAACTTCCATAATACGAAATGTTATATATATACAGTTTCAATGAGAAACGAATCATATGACATGATAATGTTCCACAATGGAAGAAATGGAATGTGCATAAGGTACGAAATAGTCAATGCACGGAATGGTCAGGGGCAACATAGTTTTTGACAGGGTACGTAACAAGTTAGAAATATTAGATTTGCTTGTTTGAATATGTTGATATTCCAGGTTTTATACCGTCAAATCACAGAAGGCCACATCCAAATGCATATGGAAAAAAGTAAATAAAAGCCCTTGAATTTGACAGTTTTCGGTAATACATCCCACATTTCAATCCGTTTTCAATCAATATTCTATAGAATATTTTGGAAACTTGAACTTTTATGTCTACCTGTGCGAATTTCAAACGCGCATTTTTAAACCAGTAATGAAACCTTCTATCATTATGGGTAGACTTTACATAGATAAATTCAGCCGTATAAGAAAAGCAAAATGAGAATGTTAAATTAATGTATGCCTTTTTGTGCTTCTTTGTTACATTTGTTGTTTATGTAGAGATATTAAGATGATAACACAATATTGACTGTTGTACCCCTATTTTTGACATTTTTACTCTTTGAGTATGTTTGTTTTGTTCATGCATCGTTGACAATTTAATGGAATTTGATGCGACTGTCATATAAGTGAGAGGTTTAGCTAGCTATAAAACCAGGTTCAATCCACCATTTTCTACATTAGAAAATGCCTGTACCAAGTCAGGAATATGACAGTTGATACCCATTCGTTTGATGTGTTTGGACTTTTGATTTTGCCTTTTGATTTTTGATTTTCCTTTTTGAATTTTCCTCGGAGTTCGGTATTTTTGTGTTTTTACTTTTTACATAGTCACCGAAACTTGCCCACATTTTGACTTGTTATCTTCCAATAATGCTGTTTTCTCATATGCAATGAACTTTTATGTGATATAGTACAGGACAGGATACATCTTTATTCATGCCAATTATTTATTTATTTGAAATAAAGGTAAATTCTGCACATTTGTTTGAAACGTGCATATTAGATAAAGACTAATAAAAATCAATGGTACACCTACCACTGTTCAATGTAAGGGATAATTCAAAACTTTGGATCCGCCTTTACATGACTGTTTGAAGAGGGTTTTTTTTTAATTTAGATTGGAGGTTTTTTTTCATTGTAAGGAAACTAATATTTCTATTCATTAAAAAAAGATAACAAAGATATACTCCCTTTTACTTCACGTATTGCAGTTTATTAATTTGTTATATATTTTTGTTCGAGTTACTTCGAAACTATCATCGATAGCAGTCGTAATAAAGGTCTTATTTAAAAGTCACCCAAACCCACACAAGCAGAAAGTATTGATTTATCGGGTAGTTTATTTAATGATATCGGCCTAAAGAAAATACTTCTGGCAATGTAATATATTAATGGGAAGATTTGGGAAATTGCATTCACATGAATCCTTTGATGAATTTTGAAATTATTAAAAAAGCTAAGGTTGAAATAGGTCTACGCAAAGCGTTTCTATAGAAGTAAAGACACTTAAGAAATGTGATTCGGACGCAGACATATGACGGTTAACACCTGTATGAAATATTCCAGGTGGAATGTACCCGGATAAAGTAGGAATATTGGTCTGAATTCCAACCAGTAAAAAGTGAAGAAAAAAGTCAGACAGTAGTAGGAATTCACATGGAAAATAGCCGAAAAATTTAAATCCTGGTACCTTTGATTACTATTGTAGCAATGTGTTTGAACACTTTTTTTAATTTTTCCCCCCTCCAACTTTTTAATTTTGACCTGGAACCTGCTTGCATGTAACACTACAAAGTGTGTGTTCTTAGCAAACAGGAATCCAGTGCAAGATAATTCCAGGTAGAAAGATTATCTGGTAGGAAATTGTAAATTGATTTTGGTAAGAATCTTGTTAAAGTAGTAGGAAAATAGATAATGAATTCAGATTTTCAAAACAGAAAATAATCCATACAGACTTTTAAGATTACACCTAGGTAGTCGGATTATGGTAGTAGGAATATCCAAAAATCCAGTCAGAATTGTGTTCATTTTCCATGTCCGCCTACTTTCTATATGGAAACTTTCCTACTTCATTCCTACTAATGTCTAGGCGGAATCCTACTACATATTTCGTACAGGTGAATGAACGTAAAAAAAATGTACCCGCGTTAAACCCTTTACCTTTCACATTGTTCAATGACCCATTTCATTTTCTTACGTTTGTGTTGTAATAATTTACACTATGTTAATCAACTCTGTAAACTACTAATAATTATTTTCTAATGAAACACCTATCCTTTCAAATGCAAATTTCAATAAACCATGTCAGAGCCAGTTACCTTTAATCAGGTTTTGTAGAACCACCTCATTGCTTGATGACCCATTGTATTTTATAATGTTTGTATTGCAATAATGTACACTATGTTAATTAAATGTTGTAAATAACTAAAAAATATTTTTTTAAATAAAACACCTATCCTATTAAAATGCAAATTGCAATAAACCGTATCAAAACCGGTTATTTCTTATTAGATAATAGTGTGACGTAATTCCTGTACGATGTAAGCACAGGTTACACATTTAGATATTAATAATTCGAGAAAAGATAAAATGTTAATTTATGATGACCTTAAGTTTACCTCAAGATATGGAAAATGAAAATGCAAGATCTTTATCAATTCAAAGAACTAACTTATGTTCAGAACCTTTCTTGTTATTACGTTGTACTTAATGGAATCAGATTGGACAGCTGCCATATATTTTTACCTTTTAATACAACTGTAGTGCATATCAACTTTCCGTTCTACGATATATTTTGTCAAAACACTTTATTGAAAAAGTTGCACAGCTTTGGCTGCCATACTGCCTATGAGACATAGCATTGTCTATGTTTACAAAATTGCAACTTGCATTTTGTGAACAAAATCGAACATTATCCAACTAGTGATGAACAAAAAAAAACTACAATGCTATTGTTAATTTTGGATGTAACATGTGTAATGCGTCTTCTCATTGGCTGACGTTGTTTTGTTTATCAACTCATAGACATGATCAAGGTCTTTTTCATGGTTTTCTCCGGTTTTTAATGAAATTTAGTGTTTAATTATAAGAAACGACTGAAATATTGTTTCTGTCTATTAAAATAACATAAAAAAATGTGGTGCACACTTTAAAATAACCCGCTTAGCACCACACTTTTATGCTATTGCTTCGCATTCATTGACAGAAAAAAATATTACAGTCATTCCTTAAATAGAATTTCATGATTTTTATCTTCTTTAAAAGCAGGCTTGAAAATAAATATTGAATTTTAATCAATTAATTAATTAATATTTTTTTCAGAAGATAGATTTAGTCATTTTCTTAAAACTAAAAATCTTGAATATGCCAGGCTTATATTTTTGTGCGACAGACGTTGGCCTCATATACTTATTAGTGATGTTGCAAAAGAAAACAATGATTGAACAGATTATCTAGATTGAATAAGGTAGGCTTAGGTCTATCAATTCACGTACGTATTTTCAAGTTCAAGATTATGACGTGTGTGATAGGCTTACTCGGTAATAGACTCACCTTTTAAAACTTCTTAATTTGAAATGTAGTAGTAAGTACAGTAATGTAAATTGGTTGTTTTGAGATAAATCAAGTTGATAAAAGAAAACCAATGATAGCGCAAGAGCCCAAAAAGTTGCAGGAACGTTACTTCTACAAAATAATCATCTCCTGTTACGCATTAATCACCTGACAATTGACTTCACTCTCAATTAATAGTTATCATAGGTATCATGTTTATAACTTAATACGACAAAACGTTTCGTCTACATAAGACTCACCAGAGACCCTCAGATCAAAATAGTTATAAAGCCAAACAAGTACAAAGTTGAATGTAAACGAATGCTAACATGACTGAACCTCTGATAATACAAACAGACTGAGGTAAATCAAAATATTGAGAAGTCCATAACTATTGACAAAAACAAATACCCAAACTGAATCAACTAACAAAAAGACCGGAAAACAACTGCTAAATTCTTGACTTGGAAAAGGTGTATTACAATATACAAACGTTAAGGGTAAAACCTAGTCACTATCCCTGAATGTTGTTTGTTTTCCTATTTTTGTTCCTTTTTGTGTATCTTTTATATACTGTTACTAGGTATGTTTATATTGATTTCTTATCACTTTGTGATGATATTAAATTGTTCAACTGATTTTAAAGAGTGATATCCCTGAGATGTTCTTTATCCTTTTTTTATTATAGAATTATCACATAAAAAAGTGATTGAACATATAGCAGAATGTATAGCTTTCAGTTGAATGTTTCCTTCACTTCAAATGTAATAATCAGCTGCTTAATGTTACGTGCATAAAGTCATTACACTGAATATAGGTAACCATATATCTAAGATACTGTTTGTCAATGTGTTAATTCTGTTTCATTAATTTGTGTCAAAAATATAATTTTTAAAAATTGCTAATCTTGTGTGGCATCACGTCTACTTTTTAAGCAATTTACAATTTTTTATTTGACTTTTTACAGACAAAGCAAAGCAAACCTCTGGCGTGCAAGTGTTAAACTGGGTGCCTTTACTGATTTTGGGACATTATGTGGCATTGTCTGTTTATTGCAGAACAGTTGCGGGGTTTATTCGCCAATTATTATTGCAACACATATTTCGTCCATTTCGCAAATGATATTTTTGATATACTATTTATGTTTGGCAAAATTAGATATAAAAGTAGAGATAGGATATATTAGTGTTTACTTTTGATCAGTATTTTTTATTGACTTCTCTTTGAGATAGTTTTTTTTTTTACTTTTTAACTGAGATTAATCGATCGTTTACTAGTACTCAAACTAAATGTAAATATCAATTGTGATAGAGGTCACCACAACATGTTCCAAAAAAAATTGTGATTTGTTTCAAGAATTACTTAGACATACTAATGATATTTATAAAAAATCTGTGTGTTTGATATTGTATTTAAAAAGATATAATTGTAAATGAATTCATAGGACATTTCCAGCGTCAGTCATGCATGCAATTTGTTTAAGGTGAATCAATCATCAAATATAACTTTGAATCGCTAATGATATTTTGAAATAAGTATGTGTGTGATTAAAAGAGGAACGAAAGATACCAGAAGGCAAGTCAAGTAATTTTAGGTGTGTAGATAGAGATGTGATATTTATTTATGAGACCATAGGATGTTTAATATAAAAACTGAAAGTAATCTTTATAACAGATGTCAATTTATAATGAAAGCCACTACCCTAAATCTCTCATTTTGATAACTCACCGATAGAGCCATTTACGCATTATCAAATTGGCATACAAGTAGATTAATTTCATGTTTGATTTTTTTACCATTGAAGTGCGCCAATAAGTCACCTCATCTATTTGCTAAAAACTCTCTTTCATTAAGGTTTTGTGATGATGAAAAAAGTAAAGTGTTTTAAATGTTCAGATTATTGAAGTATTTTACACTAATCATTGGAGATGGTGCCTTTCTCAATGATCTTTAACTTTATATCTGTTTGGCTTTCTCACTATTTTGATCTCCTCACGAGTCTTATGTAGACGAAACGCGTGTCTGGTGTATCAACTTAACAAGCCTGGTACATTTGATAAATATTGTATCTTTAAATAATAATTATAATTCACCGTTGAATGGTAATAACAATTGATTATATAATGGGACAAACCTAATTTTGATAAATTCATTTGGTTCAATGGAAAAAACTTTTTCGATTTTCAACGATTTATTTCTTCAAATTCAGTTTTCTGTGCTGACAATTATTTTTCTTCTACACTTTATACTGCTCAGATTGTAAAAACAACAATAGATTTATTCGAGCACATCTTTTATTTTATAAGGCTTGATATAATCTGACACTATTTAATTGCACTTCAACAATTTCTAAATGGTTCGTTTGTAACTTTTTTTTAGCATTTTAACATGAAAAACTCGATCAAATATGAAACTTTTTTTGGAACTAATGCAGTCGTTATAAAAGGTAAATTATTAACAATGCAAAAGAATTTAGTTGGGTATGGACTAGTAAAAGCTTGTTTGATCTGATCAGTTCTATAGGACTCTCTCCTTTTCGAAATGGCCTTGGATATGCGTATGTTTGTTATACTTGATTGAGTTAGGTTGGTAATTCAGACCAGTCAGAGTTTAATTTGAAGGTCATGTCTGAGTCAAGACTGGTCGAGCATTTGTCTGGACAATATACAAACTATATCAAGTACTCAAATACACTATTTAGGATTAATCGAGAACAATGTCGACTACAGTGAAGTGCATTTAAATAATACATAACAGAATGGAATTTTTTATAGGGGTAACTTTTAAAGAGCTATATCATCTAAAATCTTATCTTGAAACACTAATTTGTTTTTTAAATTAAAATCTTTGTCCGAGATCTAAAATTGATATTGAATGTTTATATACTTGTCTTTGAGACCATACTTCATTTATACGTCAGTTCATTGTTATAGATTTTGATTTTAAATTTCATTTCAGATAAATATTCTGAAAAAAAAAGGAAAAATATATAAGGATTTTGCTGCATTTTAATCAGGAACGCTCACACCTGAAAGACTTTCACATTTTAAATTGAATACACCGATAGAGTGATTTAACCTTTTAATGTCATACTTTTACATATTATTTAATATGATAACACACATGGATTAATAATATCTTAACTTAGTTTCCTCATGCTGTTTATCATCAACTCTTTTATCAAGTTTTAATTTGATTTTCATCAAGGTTTTATGAAATATCAAATGTTATTAAATGGTAATAACTTTATCAGAGTCCAATCGTACTGTATGCTGATATCTAAAGGTGGTGTCTTTTGAATTTTTAATTCAGATTGTCATCACACCTTGGAGAGATAATCATATGTTTCCTATCACACTTTGTGAGAATGCAATATCGCTTGATATCAAGTTGTTTTTAAATTTCAATATAATAATAAACGAGCCTTCGATGAGTTTATGATTACTTTTTTAAATTAAATAACAAGAGTTCTTATATATTTAAGCATGTATGAAAATGTAGTCGTGGCATAAGTGTGCAACAATATTTTCACTATGTACATGTGCATTTTATACTGTATGAAATGGATAAAACGGGAAAAAGCTGACAAAAAATCTTTGAACTCTTTTTTTAATTCAGTAATGAAGATAGGTGATATACGTATTGAACATTTTAAAGAACATTTTACTATTAACAATAACCACAATAAACCTATTTCTCGTATCAAACATAAACTAAAAGAACTAGCCAAGGAATTTGTTTTTGTCCCGGCCGATAAAGCTGCTAATAATATTATTATTGTTTGACGTAAATTTTACATTGAGGTTCTGAAAAAGGAAATCACCAATTCACCAACATTCCAACTGACTCCATTTTCAGAAAACGAAATCTGTAACAAACATAAACTTTTAGCCACCGCTTTACAAGCAGAGCCAAATACAATGAAAGTCCCAACTATGTATTGGCTTCCGAAGCTACACAAAACCCCTTACAAATATAGATTTATTTCGTCTTCAAGTCATTGTTCAACTACTAAATTGTCTATTCTTCTTACCAGCACATTTGGTTCAATTTAAAACCTTATAATAAATTGTTCAAAAAAGGCCTTCGAAAATAGTGGAATAAATTACTTTTGGAGTGTCAAGAACTCGTTGGAAGTACTTGATAAATTGCATGCTTATATTGGTGATTTTGAATCTGTTCAAAGTTTTGATTTTTCTACCCTGTATACCACATTGCCTCACATTCTCATTAAGAAAATAATTAAAACTAATTAAATTGGCATTCAAAAAATCAGAATGTGAATATATATGTTGAAACTCTTTTAGGTCATTTTTTAGTAGCAATAAACAAAAAAACTATGTTAATTGGACATGCTTTGATACTATATATGCCCTTGAATTTTTACTAGATAACTTTTTTGATTCTGTATATCGTCAGATTATCGGAATTCCAATGGGGACTAACTGTGCACCACTTATTGCAGACCTCTTTTTGTATTGTTATGAGTTACAATTTATGACAAAAATAAGCAAAGACCCATCAAAACAACATCTGATAAACAAATTTAATAATACTTTTAGATATTTGGATGATATTTTGGCACTCAATAATGACGACTTCAGTATGTATATTAATGAAATTTATCCTGCTGAACTTACTTTAAATAAAGCTAATACTTACAATGACCACTGCCCTTTCCTCGATCTTGATATCTGTATCACTAACGGAAAGCTGAATACTAAAATTTATGATAAAAGGGATTATTTTTCATTTCCTATCGTTAATTATCCGTTTTTAGATGGTGACGTTCCCTTGTCACCATCTTACGGTGTTTATATATCCGGATAAATTCTTGCTTGTTGTGTAATATAATGGAAAAGCTATGAACATTTGCAATTTATTATTAACATTATGTCTTAGATTTATTTCACAAGAACTCAAAATAGTTACACATAAATACAATAAACGTACATTTTGTATTTTGCCATGAAACTGTCCTTATTCGACCTACGAGCTTAAATATGACTGTGGTATCATTCTCTAGATGACGACAGATGCTAAACACATTTCAAACATATAAGTCATAACAAAATTGATAAAATGTGATTCCGTCATGACCTAAAATTAAGCAAATAAAAAAACACACACAAAAAAATACAAATTGAAAACTAAAAACTGAGGAAAACCAAAAAGAAATCAACATTAATACCGAATTTCGAGGGAAATTCTTAGCGGAAAGTCCCTTAGCTAATTACAATCTCAAAAGTTACATCACATCAAAGAATGGATATCTGTCACATTCCTGAATTAGTACAAACCTCACTTCAAGACTTCATCAAAGTTACTGACAACAGTGGTATTACATATAATGATAAGGCTTTTACCACTTCTTCATATTATCTACTGTAAAAATGTAGAGCATTGAACATATTATGTTGACTGAACCCGATACTTAAAATAACACGCACTTTTGCTAAATTGGAACATACTAACTACATTATGCAGTAAAAAAATCCTTTTATCAGAAAGGGAATACTAACAAAGTGAATAGATACAAATTTGTATGAACATTGCCGGGCAAAATATTATTATCAGTACTACTATTCTTGTATTTAGAAATAGTGACTCAAGTTGATAATTATTAATTTGTATATTTATATTTCAAGCTGAATATATCAAGTTTTATTAGAGGGTTTATTCCCTAAAAACAATCAAGTTGTCTGAATAAAGAAAAGCAGAAGTAGTTAACCATTGTTCAATAGTCTTTTGAACTGATTTTTGTCTTGAAAAAGGGGTAAAAAATTGAAATTGCGGCAGAAACTTGAATATGAATGAGTCAAAATAGGAGTTAGAGAGTAGAAAACGGGAAATAAGAGATCTTTCTTCACCCCTCAATTTTAATATTACCGTTACTGACGTAACCTTTGGGCTATAATTTCAAGTGTTATTAGCATTTCACACACTTTTCTGAGTGTCCAACACATTTGAGGGGGTGTATTATATCTCTTATTACCACTTATCTACTCTCTAACCCCTATTTCTACCCATTCTTTCATGATTTTTTTGTCGTTTCTCTGACTCCCTCTTCCTTTCCATAGAAAAAAAAAATAGTATAAAAAGGCGTTTGAACAGTAGTTAACTATTGTTGATTTTCATAAAAACTTGATTGCCTTAAGATGATACCTCTAAGAAAACTTCAATTATTAGAAGTTAAATTTTCCTGGTGAAGGTTAATCGAGAAAACCTGCGTACACAAAAAACTATTTGACGTGTTGTTTTTTATAACAACACTGGGTCGATGGATCTGCTGGTAGATTTGTACAAACTAAGAAATTGGTTATCGCACTTCACAAAATATCGTTACTGATGTAAGCTCTCGTCTGTTATTTCACGAAATATTACTAGCATTTCATATCTTTCAGAAAGTCATACACATTTGTGGGATAGATGTGTTCACTTATTTACACTGCTCACTAACTTCAATATCCATCTCTTTCTTCTCTATCAAATTATTTGCCGCTATTTTCACTTTACTCCCCAAACGACTGAGTGTGTACAGCATATTCCTATTTGAACTCCACTCTACTCTAAAATCCACCTTCACCATTCCCCCCACACCCAAACTTTTTTTCCTAAAAAAATACGAGATATGAATTGTATTAAGAGCAGAGTAAACAGATAGTTGAATTGGAAAACCAATAAAACAAATAATAAAAAACAGTCATCATTTCTTTAACATCAATTAAAATTCATCATGAGATATTTGAGAATATTACGGAATACAATAAAGTCTTGGTATCTTCCGACAATTTTTTTAAAAAGAGGATGAAACGTGCATATACATAACCAGGTTAAACACGTTCTTATCACACACTAGTGACGTGTTATAAAGTTTGTGTAGTAGGTTCAAACTTTTGAATAATAGATAAGTTGAAAAATGTATTGCCAAGATGCAGGTGAAGTTTGTATGATGCTGCCGAAGTGGGAGGAAATTGAAAATTTCAAAATTGAAATCGTCTTGTTTGGTACTAAGATGACTGTTGATCGCGTTGTAAGTCTAAAGATGAAATGATAAATTACTCGCTGGGTGATTTTTCACCGTGTGGGGTGGCACCATTGATAGAAGAATATGTTAGAATGAATACATTAAAACTCTGAACTATTAAGAAAGGTGATTTAGTTGAACGGACATTTTATCATTAATTTTTAAGTAGTGTTTCACACATCCCGGTGCGGGAATTTCTTGCTGCATTGACGACCTGTTGGTAACCTTCTGCTGTTTTCTGATCTATGGTCGGGTTGTTGTCTCTTTGACACATTCCCCATTTCCATTCTCAATTTTATTTATATTTCATTATTAACAAAGATTTGTAACTTGAGATATTTTTGCATGACTGCAAATACATTAAGATATATCAGAATGATCGCAGCAACTACCAGTTATACAGTAATACAGTTAATTATAAATATATTTCTTCCAGACCACGACATCATCAATACATAGTTTGACTTCAATATTTTGTCCAAAAACATTTAAAAAAATGAAATACTGTTTACGAAGACATGTTAATAAAACTAAGAATAAGACACACTATGGATATATATAAACGGCATAGTTAACAACTGTTTTACATTTTGTAGTTTGATCTGAGATTTTTCATATATCAAACAGACAGATCTATTGTATGAAATATGTCTCCATGATAGTTTCGAGGTAGCAAGTCATTTTGTCACTGCGTACCACCGCAATTTCGCATTAAAATGACCTTTTCGTACCCAAACATTTATCATTATGTACCAACGAAAACATTGTTCAATGACCCATTTCATTTTCTTACTTGTGTGTTTACACCATGTTAATCAAACTCTGTAAACTACTTACAATTATCTTTTAATGAAACACCTATCCTTTTAAAATGCAAATTTCAATAAACTATGTCAGAACCGGTTACTCTTAATCAGGTTACAATATTTGTGGAACCACCTCATTGTTTAAAGACCCACTGCGTTCGTGTTGTGATAATTAACACTATTTACGTAAATTGAACCCTGTCAAATGCAAGTAATTTTTTTAATAAAACACCTATATTTTTGAAATACAAATTGCAAAAAAACCGTGTCAAAATCAGTTTTTTTCTAATGAGTTAATAGTGTTTGGCGTAAGTCATATACAGTGATAGCACAGGTTACACTGTCCCTTTAATTTCTTTCTTCCCTCTTTTACACATTCATTTGAAATTAATAATTCGAGATGAAGAAAAATAAGGGAATTATGGTGACCGTAGGTACCTCAAGATATGTATTCTACAGCAAAAGGGAAATGCATCATCTTTATCAATTCAAAGAATTAACTTATGCTTGTGTATACTTTCTTCTTATTGGAATCGGATTATACATCTGCCTTTATTTTGACCTTTGAATAAAAAAAGGAGTGCATATCAACTTTCCGTTTAACCAGATATGTTTTAACGAAAATTTATTCTAAAAGTTGTACAGCTTTAGGCTGCAAAGAGTGCCTATGAAAAATTGAATTTGTCTATGTTAACAGAAATGAACATATTTAACTTGTGATAAATAAAAAAAACTACAGTGTATATTATTTATTTTTTAGTTAAATTTCATGATTTGCTTTCTTAAAAGCAGTCTGAAAAATTTATATCAAATTATAATCAATAATCAATTAATACTTTATAAAAAAAGATGGATTCGGTCCTTTTTTCAAACTAAAAACATTGAATATGTTTATGTAATATGCGTATGTTTGGCTGAAAACATTAAATATTTGTATGTAATATACGTATTTTGGACTAAAAATAATGAATATTTTTATGTAATATATGTATTTTTGAGACCATATGAAATTTTCACGTAAGTTTATTTTATAGATAAGTTTTTTTCATAATTTTAAAATTAAAAAAAAAAAATGAAATAACCCAAACATTTGGTTTTATAAAGAACGCTCACACCCGACACTTCTTTTTATTTCACATTTGATTTACCTGTTCATGTCATATTTGTACAGAATATTACATATATATGGTAATTAATCAAGCATTAAACTCATTTAAATGGTTTAACTCAGTTTCTTATGCTGTCTTTCGTCGAGTTTGTCTTAATTTTTCAACAAGTTGAAATATCAAATGCTTTTAAAGGATAACATGTTAGATGGTAATCACTTCATCAAAGTCTAAGCGTTATGAATCCTGATTTTGAATTTCCTTACTTTTGAATTTATAATTCAGAATGTTATCATATCTCGGAATGATAATGATAGTTAATTCAAAACCTTGACAAAGACAATATAAATAAAATTTGTATTGATTTTTTTTAAATTTTCGTTTATCTATTTTCTATTTTTGAAAGTCTGTTATCAGTCATGTAAGGTTGTTAATTTAGCGGTTTAGTTAACATTGCCATACAGCGCGAGGTTCGGTTAACCACAAAACCAGGTTCAAATATACTCATCAAAGATACCATCATATGTTATCTTGAAATGACATGTACCAAGTCATGAATATGGCAGTTGTTATCTAATAGTTCGTGTCTATGTATGTTGAATTTTCGTTTGATTTTATTTTGCACTCCTGTTGTTTTTGTTGTTTAGTTATTTCCTGTTATAGTTGATGTGTTGCCCTTGGTGTCAGTTTGTAACCCGGATTTGTTTTTTCTCAATGGACTTATGACATTTTAACAGCGGTACTGTATACTACAGTTGCCTTTATTTATGACTAAAATGTTGGATTTAAGTACTTTCCGTCGGGAAATTTCGGCAGTGGGATTTGTTGACAGTGATATATGTTTTAACAAATCAATCAACTTGATAAATTATATCTAGAGAGTCGATTTTTATAGATTTGGGTCTATTAAAAAAATTGTTTCTAATATATCAAATCAATTCATGGCTTTATATATGTCCATGTTTTATTACTTACTATGAATAATAGGTCGTTAAGTCATTTAATAAGGGAGCTAAATTATTGTTGAAATCAAATGAACAGAAATTAAGAATGAAATATGTTAAACGGGTAACTTAACAAGTACTAAATCATCTCAAATCGTACCTTGAAACGCTAATGATTTTTAAATTAAAATCTTTGTTTGAGATTTAATATGAATATAGCATTTTAATATACTTGTTTTTGTAACCTTTGGTCATTCATACGTCAGTTCATTTTATAGATAACTTTTATTTTTAACTTCATTTCAGATAAGTATCTTCAATTGAATGCACGGTTTTACAAATAATTCTATGTTTTATCAATTTTACAAAATGTATCTGGCTTTCTGTGTTGGTCGGTAAACAAATCAAATGTTATTACGCATATCTTTAAAATTAAAAAAAAAAAAAACCTGATATTATCCAGGAACGCTCAAACCGGAAAAACGTTCACATTTTATATTGAATTTACCGAAAGAGGGATTTCACCTTTTAATGTCATACTTGTACATAGTATTTCAAATGTTAATTAAACAAGCATGGATTAGTTATATCCTTACTCAGTTTCCTCATGCTGTTTATTATCAATTCTCAAGTTTTAATTTGATATTCATGAAGGTTTTATGAAATATCAGATGTTATTAAATGGCAATAACTTTATCAAAGTCCAATCGTACTGTGTGCTGATCTCTAGAGGTGGTGCTTTTTGAATTTGTAATTCAGATTTTCATCATACCTTGGTGAGATAATTATTAGTTTTCTATCACACTTATGGGAATGCAATATCGCTTTATATCAAGTTTTGTTTTAAATTTCAATAAAATGATATATGAGCCTTTGTTGAGTTTTTTATTACTGTTTGAATTAAAAAACAAAAGTGATTTGATATATAAACTCTGTTTTTTACAAATTCATTATCTTGATTTTAGCATAATTTTGCGACATGTTATAACTGGGAAGTCGATTTTTATAGATTTGCTTCAAGGAAAAATTTGGTGTTTCATAGAATTTGTTTTTATATCAAATCAATGCATGGTTTTATGTATAATTCTATGCTTTATTAATTTTAAAAAATGTGTCTTGCTTACTGTAAAGAATTTGTCAGTAAATCAATCTGACTAGAGAACGGAATCACCAGAACAGGGATACCTTTGAATAGAGGATGTGAACTGTTACAACGGTAACTTAATCAGTACTAAAAAGTAAAATCACATAAATAATGAACTTAGAGGAAAAACAATTCGGAAAGTTCATAATCACATGGCAAAATCAAATAACAAAACGCATAAAATACAAATGGACAATTTCTGTCATATTCCTGACTTGGTACAGGCATTTTCAAATGTAGAAAATGGTGGAAATAATATATACAAAAGAAGATGTGTTTTGATTGCCAAATGAGACAACTATCCACAAAAAAAGACCAAAATGACACAGATATTAACAACTATTGGTCACCGTACGGCCTTCAACCTGGTTTTATAGTGCTAACCCTTCTAAGCGTTAATGATATTTTAATTGTGTTTAAGATTAAACATTTATATATAATTTTAATTTACTTGTTTTTGGGACCATAGGATATATCTACGTCAGTATAATTACAGATGAGATATTTTTATTTCATTTCAGATAGGTATTTTGATTAAAGAAAATGAAAATTACACAAGGTTTTTGCTGGATATTAATCAGGAACGTACACACCTGAAAAACTTCCACATTTTATATTGAAATCACCGATAGAGGGATTTCACCTTTTAATGCTATACTTGTACATAGTATTTCATATGATAATTACACAAGGATGGATTAATTTCAATACCTTTGCTCAGTTTCCTCATGCCGTTCATTATCAACTCTTTTCACAAGTTTTAATTTGATTTTCATCAAGGTTTTATGAAATATCAAATGTTATTAAATGTTATTAAATAACATAATCAAAGTCCAATCGTACGGTATGCTGATATCTGAAGATGGTGCCATTTGAATTTATAATTGGAGAGAAAATTATATGTTTCATTTCACAATTGTGAGAATGCAATATCGTTTGATATCAAGATGGTTTTTAAATTTAAATATATTGATAAACGAGCCTTCGTTGAGTTTTTTATTTAAGAATTGAATGCTTCTTTTTGTAAATTTATTGGGTGGTAAAAGCGTTGACCGAAGTACATTTTGTATGAAGCGCGGAAGCGCTTCATTCTAAAAATGTACGCACGGTCAACGCTTTTACAACCCTATAAAGTTTCAAAAAGAAGTATTCAATACTTATAATTACATTTTTTTAGCTAAAATCATGAAAAGACGATTTTTATCCAGTTTAATTTAATTCACCTGTGCACTTTTTTGTGGGACCTCGTGTCATCATGCATGTTAAATGTTATTGTCTGATGCAATTGTTTACGGAATAACATGTTAGCCAATCAGAATAACGTATTATAATGAAACTTACATCTAATGTAATTATTACTATTTGAATTAAAAATCAAAAGTTGATACATGTATATAATAAAGCATGTATAAAAGTGTGGTCGTTTCATTTGTTTACAAAGATATTTTAGCTATGTACATATGCACTTCCAAATGGTGAAGTTGAAATCATCTCTTCGTAAGTTTTACGGAAGCCATCCCGAATCGGTTGTCTGTTACGGGTGTCATATATGGAGCAGGATATGCTAACCCTTTCGAAGCACCTAGTTTTGGTGGGGTTCGTGTTGCTTATTCTTTAGTTTTCGATGTTGTGTCATGTGTACGATTGTTTGTCTATTTGTCTTTTTTTTATTTTTAGCCATGGCTTTGTCAGTTTATTTTCGATTTATGAGTATGAATGTCCCTATGGTTTCTTGAAATTCTTGTTAAGTCACCACTTCAACTCAGAGTACATTCTGACCGTGTCCTTGTTTCTTTGCTTATTTTTAATGTATTTGTTTTTATATTACATTTTTACAATGACTGTGTAGTATTGTTTTAGTCAAACGACTATATATTGTTATACATACTAGAATGTAATATATTCCGTTAAAAATATTCGTTTTATTTTGATTACGGCATTGATGTAAGTATGATACATTAAATAATCGCATCATTATCGATTTTAACATCATCACGGTGAATGATTGTTCTATTGAAGTAAGAACATATTAACCGTTAGTTGCACTAGTCTTTTCGTTAAGATTCTTGTATTTAAGGTAGATCATAAGTAGATATTTATTTTTTAGACATAATTTTCTTATAATTTGCCAAAGTAAAGATTTGTCTATGCTTTTTTCAAAAATGAAATAGAAAGTATAGGTCAGCAAGCTATGAGTCATTGAACATTGACTACATTTTATTAGTTTGTTCATGAAAAAACACATTAGTGTGCATAAAAAAAATAATCTCTGAGATAGAATTTTGTGAAGATAGGGTTTATATTATGTTTTTAAGAAAACAAAACGAAAATATAGTGTCACCGAACTTGTTTTCTTGCTACAAGTAAAAATAAAAAAAAATGCCCTATAAGCCCAGTATAAATTGTGTACTGAAAAAGTTATCTTCCTTTACATGGTTCATTTGAAAACAATGATTTTAAAAACCAAAATATTTGATATTTGAAAATCTGTTTTAAATAAAAAAATAAATTACCAAGGTATCTTTATATAAATAAACAGTTAAACGATTAAATTAAAAATCTGTTTCCAAATTTGTAGATTTAATCAAATAACTAGACCGATTTTGTACTATGATTGTACAATCCAAGTTGGAGGTACATTGTATACAATGAATCTACCCTAAACTTCTGTATTTTATGCAATGATCTTGACTGCACATGTTTCTATTAATTTATGGCATGGAATTATAGGTCCTGTTGAATTAAGGGTTTTGATCGACTTAGTTGATATTCGGTAATCTTTCGTTTGTTTTGTGAAGCAGCCATTACTGATGATTCTTTTGGGATCAAACATATTTTCTCATTGATTTTGAGTAGCGTTCAACATTGATTAACATATGCATATACATTGTTTAATTTATCTGTTTTACTCTTAGAACTTTCACATCCATACCATTGATTTAAAGTAATTTTATTTGACAAATATTTTCAATTCTATAGATATCTTTCATCTGAACTCTTGATAGAGAGCTGTCATTGATTTTGGAAAAGGGATAACTTGGTTGGCATATGTTATGTTTTAGATCAAACTCTTGAGACAATGTGCCAATTTTGTTTACATTTTTTTTGTATCAAGTAATTGCAGAATGTTTCCATGTAAATACCATCAAAAAATAATATATAACACCAATTTAACTATTTGAAATCAACTATAAACTATAGAAGACGAAGTTAAGACCATCATAAATAAATTGCAATGTAAATCATGCGAACTTGACATTTTGCCTACGAAAGTACTTAAATCGTTCCTTAGTGAATTGTTGCCTGTTATCACAAAGTTAGTTAACTTGTCTCTTAGTCAAGGCGTCTTCCCATTAAGATGGAAGCAAGCGGTAGTCAGTCCTCTGCTGAGAAAGGCTGGTCTTGAACTAATTTACTCAAATTATAGACCAGTAAGCAACTTGTCTTTCCTGTCTAAATTAATTGAAAAATGTGCGCTATATAGACTGAATGAACACGTGAAAGATCATGATCTCCTTCCTACAAACCAATCTGCGTATCGTCAATTCCATTCGTGCGAATCGGCCCTTCTACGACTCGTTAATGACATACTCGATGGGATGGAGCATCAAGAAGTCACTGCTATGATCGCCGTTGATTTAAGTGCAGCATTCGATACTGTAGATCATAGTATTTTGATAAATGTACTCGAATATCAGTACGGTGTAAATGGAACCGCACTTAAATGGATCGATTCCTATTTGAGACCTCGAAGCTGTCGTGTAAATGTCAGCTCTACAACATCATCAGAGCGACAACTTGAGTGTAGCGTACCACAGGGAAGTTGCTTAGGTCCCTGGCTTTATTTAGTCTACGTCGGAACCCTATTCGACATTATTCCACCATCTATTACTGTGTACGGATTTGCCGACGACCATACTGCTTATAAACGTTTCGTGCCAACATTAACGAATGAGATGGATGCAATTCGTGACTTACAGGACTGCGCTGTTCTTATAAACACCTGGATGAACAGTAACAAACTAAAAATGAACAATGCGAAAACAGAGTTTATTCTCTTTGGCAGTCGACAACAACTCTCTAAATGTCAGACAAAAGAAATAATCATTTGTGGAGATGTTATAAAATCAAAAACATGTATACGGTACTAAGGAGCTTTTCTGGATGAGACTCTAAACTTCAAAGACCATATTACTAAAAAATGTAAGACAGCAATGATGAACTACTACAAAATAAAGTGCATAAGATCCTATCTATCGAAAGAAGCAACTGAAACTTTGGTCTTATCTTAGATTATTGCAATGTTATACTTTTTGGAGTTTCACAAACTGATTTATATAAATTGCAACGTATACAGAATAGGTGTGCCAAACTTGTGTTAAACCGTTCTAAGTATGACAGTGCCAAGCAGGCATTGTTTGACTTACACTGGCTTCCGATCAAAGCCAGAATTACATTTAAAATCTTAACATATATGTACAACTGTAATGTAGGTAATGCACCGTCACATTTGATCAATTTATTAAATCCTCAAGTGTCGAAACGTTCATTAAGGTCGTCAGAGTCATCTATTGGTTGTTATGCAGTCCCATATAACAAAAAGAAAACTTTTTCAGATAGAAGCTTTAGTACTATTGGGCCAAAATTGTGGAATGAACTAGGTACAAATGTAAGAAACTCTGAATCTTTGGATATTTTTAAATGTCGGTTGAAAACATTGTATTTCCAAAATTATTTTGAACTTTTCTGACTTTTTTCTTGTGTATCACAGTATAAATTTTCAATTTTTGGTATTGTACATACATATTGTATTTTTGTTTAGTATTTTTGTATTTTATATGTCATTTATGTACAACGCCATTGAATACATATTGTATATGTAGAAATAGGCGTTTAATTAAGTTTTCATGTTTCATGTTTCATAAACAAGATGATGTGTCCATCGATATGTACATAAAAATATGACTGTTCTTTTTTTCTCACTGTGTAGTACTACCTTAATATATACAAATGTTGTATGGTTGCCAAAGAGACAACAAACCATAAACAAAATGATGTTAGAATCCCCAAGGCATCAGACGCCTTTCAATACGTATATATTATGTATATGTTCTATCAGGTTACTCTATCAAATAGTTTTAGTTGCTTGTCATGCAATCTAATGACATGGCTAAGAAAAGTTATTTTATTATTGTAAGACTAACATTATATCTTAGATTATTTCACAAATAATAACACATACATGCAATAGACATACATTTAGATTTGCCATGACAATGTCAATTCCCTATACAGCTTACGAGTTTAAATATTTATGTGGTATCATTATTTAGATGACAACAGATACTAAACGCATTTCAAACATATGAGTCGAAACAAAACTGATAACATGTGATTACGTCATGGCCTTAAAAGACAAAAGAAAAATCCACACACAAAAAAACGGTTAGATGAAAAATACAAATTGTTAAAATAGAGGAAAACAAAAAAAGTAAAATAACGTACTAACCGAATTTCATGGAAAATTCTAAACGGAAAGTCCTATAACCAATTTCAATCTCAAAGGCTCAATCACATCAAATTAATTAGTACACACCCAACATAAATACTTCATCAAAGTTACTGACAACAGTAAGATAACATTTAATACTTATGCTTTTACCTATTTGTCATAATATTTGTTTGTAGAAATGCATAGCAAGGAAAACATTATGTTTCATGAACCCGATACCTCATAAAAACACCACACGAACTTGTGTTTATTGGAAAATATTAACTCTATTTAAACAGTAAGACACTCGTTTTATAAGGAAGGAAAGGAAATCATATATTAAATTTGGTATGGACGTTGCCGGGTAAAATCTTATAACCAGTACTACTATTATTGTATTTAGAAATAGTGACTTAAAATCATAAAAAAATATTGATATATTCATATTTCAAGCTGAAAATTTGTAGTTTTCTTGAAGGTTTTTTTCTCTGTAAGTTTTCTGAATAAAGAAAGACTAAGTAGTTAACCATTGTTCAACAGTCTTTTGGATTGGTTTTCGTGTTGAAGAAGGGGGAAAAATTGAAGTTGCGGCAAAGATCTTAAATATGAATGAGTCAACATAGGAGTTAGAGAGTAGAGGACGGGAAACAAAGAACCCTCTATCCACCCCCACCCCTAATTCACAAGTTACCGTAAATGACGTAAACTTTGGGCTGTCATGGGAAGTGTTACTAGAAGTTCACACAAACTTTCCTGAGTGTCAAACATATTTGAGGGGGTGGACTGGATCCATTATTCCCACATCCCTATTGGTGATTACCTAAAGGAAATATTCCCTTTAAGAAAACTTCATATATTAGGCTTTAAATTTTTCAAGTGAAGTTTAATCGAGAAAACCGCTGCGTACGCAAACAATTATTTAGGGTGATTTTATGACAGCAGCGGGTCGATGGATCTGCTGGTAGATTTGTAGAAACTAAAAAAGTTGTAATCACACTTCACAGAATACCATTACTGACGTCAGCTCTGGACTGTTATTTCACGAAGTGTTACTAGCATTTCACATCATTTTTTTTCAAAATCACGTTGTAAGTCTGAAGATGAAATCACTCACTGTGTGCATTTTTAACGTGTGAGGTGGCACTGGATTAGGTGAATATGAATACATTAATACTCTGAAATATTAAGATAGGTGATTCAGTGGAACGGACATTTTATTATTAATTTTGGAATTTCAGATGTGTTTGCTTCTTGCATTACTGAAAATACATTAAGACACACCAGAATGAGCTGGTCAATTACCAGTTATACCGTAAATTCTAAATGTATTTTTTTCCAGAACTACAGCATCATCAATAAAAAGTTTGACTTAATGACTTCCATATTTTGTCCCAAAACAATTTTTTTTTTTTTTACGAATACATGATTAAAAGAGAGACAAACTAACATAACGTTACCATTCCCCACAAATGCATAGTGCTTTAATGGCTTCGGAGAATGATATTTAAATGAGGGGATAGTATGCAACATTGTTAGTCTGTATCGGCGTATTTAATAAGTATCAGAATTGTTAAATTTCAAAAAAATCAACAATCATAGGTACCATGATTGAAATTGTGTACTCCAGACGAGCATTTCGTATCAAAAAGTCAAATTCAGTACGAAGTTAAAGAGCATTGAGGACAAACAATTCCGAAAGGTTTTAAATAGACATAATTGTTAAATTAATGTAGGTCTTCTTTGAATTTCTTATATAAAAATTGAAATATGTATATTTATACATAGATATAACACTGTATCTGCTGATTTATTCTGATAATTAATTTTGTATTTTGTCAAATGGATATATATAAATGGAATAGTGTTAACAACTGTTTAATATTTTTTAGTTTGATCTGATATTTATCATATATCGAACGTGAAGACTGAAGATTTTTTTAGCTTGTTACTTCGTTCCTCTGCAATTTCGTATTAAAAATGACCACTTCGTACCCAACATTTATCATTATGCCTCAACATAAATAAAATGCAACCAGTCGTTGTGCGTTTGCAGGATCTATTCTTATATAATGCCAGTCTCGATACGGAAATGGCACTCACACAAATCTTCCATGTACTACGCAATTATATATATATCTATATCAATCTTCCATGAGGTACAAAAAGCCATACTTATAAATTTCCAGTGAGGTACGAAAAGGCATAAATACACATCTTAATTGAGGTACGAAATGGCATACATATAAATTTTCCATTAGGAACGAAACGGCAAAAAAATAAACTTCCATAATACGAAATGTTAAATATATACAGTTTCAAGGAGATACAATTTATATGACATGATAATGTTCCACAATGTTAGAAATGGAATGGGCATGTAATTTTTTGCACGAGGTACGAAATAGTCAATGCACGGAATGGTCGACAGCATGGCCGCATCCAAATGCATATGAAAATAAGTAAATAAAAGCTCTTGAATTTGACAGTTTTCGGTAATACATCCCATATTTGAATCCGTAAAGCATTTCTTGGTCATAAACATATATTTTGGTATTCCAAAGCACCACTATTTCTGTATTTTGTGTTTTTATAGAATAGTTTGGAAACTTGAAGTTACATAGTCATCGAAACTTGCCCACATTTTGACTTGTTATCTTCCAATAATGCTGTTTTCTCATATGCAATGAACTGTTATGTGAAATAGTACAGGACAGGATACATCTTTATTCATGCCAATTATTTATTTATTTGAAATAAAACTAAATTCTGCACATTTGTTTGAAACGTGCATATTAGATAAAGACTATTAGAAATCAATGGTACACCTGCCACTGTTCCGTGTAAGAGATAATTCAAAGCTTTAGATCCGCCTTGGCATGACTGTTTGAAGAGATTTTTTTTAATTTAGATGGGATTTTTTTTTCATTGTATGGAAACTAATATTTCTATTCATTAAAAAAAAGATAACAAAGATATACTCCCTTTTACTTAACGTATTGCAGTTTATTAATTTGTTATATATTTTTGTTCGAGTTACTTCGAAACTATCAACGCTAGCAGTCGTAATAAAGGTCTTATTTAAAAGTCACCCAAACCCACACAAGCAGAAAGTATTGATTTATCGGGTAGCTTCGTTAATGATATTGGCCTAAAGAAAATACTTCTGGCAATATGTATATTAATGGGAAGATTTGGGAAATTGCATTCGCATAATTCCTTTGAGGAATTTTGAAATTATTAAAAAAACTAAGGTTGAAATAGGTCTACGCAAAGCGTTTCTATAGAAGTAAAGACACTTTAGAAATGCGATTCGGACGCAGATATATGACGGTTAACACATGTATGAAATATTCCAGGTGGAATGTACACGGATAAAGTAGGAATATTGGTCTGAATTCCAACCAGAAAAAAGTGATATTCCAGACAGACAGTAGTAGGAATTCACAAGGAAAATAGCCGAAAAATTCAAATCCTGGTACCTTTGATTACTATTGCAGCAATGTGTTTCAACACTTCTTTTCATTTTGTTTCCCTCCAACTTTTGAAATTTGAACTGGAACCTGCTTGCATGTAACACTGCAAAGTGTGTGTTCTTAGCAAACAGGAATCCAGTGAAAGATAATTCCAGGTAGACGATTATCTGGTATGAATCTTTAAATTGATTTTGGTAAGAATCTTGTTAAAGTAGTAGGAAAATAGATAATGAATTCCGATTTTCAAAACAGAAAATAAGCCATACAGACTTTTAAGATTACACCTAGGTAGTCGGATTTTGGTAGTAAGAATATACAAAAAACTCAGTCAGAATTGTGTTCATTTTCCATGTCTGCCTACATTCTATATAGAACTGCGTTAAACCCTTTACCCTTCACATTGTTCAATGACCCATTTCATTTTCTTACGTTTGTGTTGTATTTACATACACTATGTTAATCAAACCCTGTAAACTACTAATAATTATTTTTTAATGAAACACCTATCCTTTTAAAATGCAAATTTCAATAAACCATGTCAGAACCAATTACCCTTAATCAGGTTTTGTAGAACCACCTCATTGCTTGATGACTCGTTGTATTATATTACGTTCGTGTTGTAATAATTAACACTAAGTAAATTGAACCCTGCAAATGCAAGTAATGATTTTTTAATGAAACACATATACTATTAAAATACAAATTCCAAAAAACCGTGTCAGAACCAGTTTTTCTCTAATAAGTTAGAAGTGTTTGACGTAATTCATGTATGGTGTTAGCACAGGTTACACTGTCCCTTTGGTATCTTTGGTCCCTCTTTTACACACTAAGAAAGTAAAAATTCGAAATGAATAAAAATTATGGTGACCGTAGGTTTACCTCAAAATATGTATACTACAGCAAAAGGAAAAATGCATCATCTTTACCAATTCAAAAAATTATGCTTGTTTATACTTTCGTCTAATTGGAATCTGATTGGACATCGACCTATATATTTTCTTTGATTCAATATTTGATTGAAGGTGTTTTACACTTTTTAGTGCACTTTTTTGGGCTATTTTGTGGTTGTGAAATTTTATTGACTGAGGAAATCTGAGTGCCCAAAGGCAACCTTCGAATTTCGATAGGAAACTGACAATTCTAGTCAATTAAAATTTGCGTCGAGTGCACCTGCATTGGCGGGGTCGATCTCACAGTCTCGGTGTTGACTGGCTAGTGATTACAGTAATTCACCTGGCTAGAGATTACAGTAATCCACCTTGCTAGTGATTACAGTAATCCACCTGGCCGCTAAGTACAGTAATCCACCTGGCCACCAAGGACAGTTATATTTTGTTACTATTTAGTTTGTCGTAAAACACAATATCATACATACTGACCTATATTAAAACCATCTTAAGTGACATATGCCATTAACTATGCAGAATAAAATTGTTAAAAGAAATAGATAAAATCTAGAACATTAGGTCCAATTCACCATTTTCAAAATAAGAAAATGCATGTACCAAGTCAGGATGTGGCAAGTTTATTCATTAGCTTGATGTGTGTGAGTTGTTGATTTGATTTTGTCATTTGTATGGGGTCATTCTGTTTTGAATAAACGTCTGCGTTCAGTATGTTTGCGATTTTACTTTTTAGTAGTTGAATGTAAAGGCAAACAAACTAAAAGCTGAAAATGGGTTGTACTTTTCACACTAAGTTTTGCTCATTTTAGTTACAATAAATTGTTTTTATTATACTATTACATCTTATTTTAGTTTTACTTTACATGCTTTTATTTCAAATAAGTATTGTATAATAACTAGACTGACCTTAAGCAACTTAAACACACTGGTCTCCCACGGATATATTTAATTGCTTTTTTATTTCTAATATTAACCTGAGGCCTTCACTTTTAAACATCAAGCATGTCAAGTGTCATTAGCATTATGTCATAATATATAAATTATAAAAAAAAAATGGTAAGGGTTTAATTTGCTTTGCTGCTGATTTGATTAGAGCGACACCGGAAAACCTAGTATACACCAAACGTACCAAGTCAGAGGGTGTAAATTTGGTGAGTTGCAATTACAACAAAGAACCGAATTAACATAAAAAAATAAAATCAAAGAACAAACTTAAATAATATTGCACATTGGTATTTCAAATCCTCAAACGTTAACAAGCATGCTAAACTCATTGAAGGGAATTGTTAATGACCAACTACTCAATTGATGTATGCAAGTTGTTATTATGGCGATATGATATCGTTTCATTTTGCACACTTCTAAGGGTCAACATTACGAGGGCTCGCGGGTCTAAATCATTTTTTTTTTAAATATAGGATTTCGCTATTTTGTTCTATGAATAAACTTTTTCCTATACTTAAAGATAAAAAATGAAAATGTGGGGTCACCGTTCATTTGAGCTCACCATCCGCCTTTGAAAGAAGCATGCATTTTTTAAGTACTTTTTTCTGTTGAACTTATCACTAGTAGCCCGATTTCAGTCTGAAACGGTCATTTTGGTCTGATCACATCTTGATTGACTGAATTTACCGCTAGAGAAATTCGTCAAGATATTTAAGATCGGTAAGTCGCCGTTCAGATCGATAGCCTCATCAGGTAAATCAGTTCGTTAAGGCGTGTCAAGACGGAAAAGACTGAATCGTCTAGCGGGTTGTTTGGACCCGTTAAGACCATGTCAGACCAAAACAGACCATGGATACAAAGTTACGTCAAGATGTTGTCAGACCGTGTCCAGTCGTGTTCAGATTTTAATCATTTGGACACAAAACGAGTGAAACTTTTCCATTGTTTATCAGGGGTTGCTCCCCTTTTAAAAATAAAATAAAAATTTGAAAGAAGACGGTTTATGTTAACTGAAAGTCTACCACGTCCCTTTAATCATGTTAATTAAATAAAATAAGTATTCAATTTGAATTCTTACTTCATCCTATTTAACATGTTTTGTATATTTTAAAAAGTAGCTCAAAGTCATAAGTTGCTGAACAAACCGCCGCGAATTAACTAAAAAAAATTCTACAGATTGCCGAAATAACATGTATTCATTGAATGTAAGCACCTGAACCTTTATATTAAAGGTTTACAAGTGATTAGAATACATGTTTTTGCAATTACAGACTGTCGTAAGTGGTGAAAATTTTGTCATGTTAACGCAATATATCATTTTTACACCCTTATTAAATAATTACGGATGTCGGCCGTGAACACTTGAAAACGCGTGATCTTAATAATTTTGTTTAATTAAATGTAAGATGTAACATTTTTTGATATTGTAAATGAATGCATTATCATTTAACTTTTAATGTTGGCTATATTAATTGCATTTGAGTAAATTTGAGGCAGGGAAAAAATATATATATATAACTAGAATCTATGTCTTTTCTCGTTTTCCGTTTACTGTAATGCCATTGTCCGTTCATTTTTGCCAGACTCATGCGTTTGACTTTCCATCTTTATTTTTTAATTAGTCTATAATTCGAGAGCCTTTTATAAAAAAATATTACATACCAGAAGACTTCGTTAAAAGATAAAGTTTGAATATTATAGCAGAAAAAGGCCAGTGTACCTGAAGTACATTTAAAGACCAGGTTATATATATTACATGCATACAGCATAGTAAAGCTGGTTTAATTTGAATTACTATATCTATTAGGGACATTTTCCGACGATAATTAATCAAATCTGACAAGTTTGATTAACAACGGAAAATACGCCCGTAAACGATTTAACGTTACCGTACCCTCTTTACTTGTCGCATGTCGGCATCTTCAAATGGCAAATTTATTTTACACAAAATCGTTGACATGGTAGATGGACACTACAGCACTATATAAGCTGAGCTGGAAATTACAATTGGTGAGTAGAAATGAATAATATTTTAAAACATGCCTATCAGAAATGAGAATAATCATTGATCCGGCGAAGAGTTTGAAGGAAAAATGTTTACATTTGTTACATTTGTGCATACAGGTATGAATCGACGTTCTAATACACACCATTCTTTCACAGTAACTTGTTCAAAGGCAAAGTAAGAATTTGGGCTTGTAAACTAATTGTTCCTGTGATTGGACCCCCCCCCTTTTTGGAAGATCAATGCATGATTTGAAAAAGGTACATATAAACTATGGATTAAATCCCCCCTTTTAAAAAGGGCTGGATACACACCTGTTTATTGCCTAAACCATTGTGTGTATTCACAATGGTTTGGTTGTGGGGGAGGCCTATCACCAGACCTAACCCCCTGATGGAGTAACCCTACATATTCATAGGTATTGTATGTTTAATAATGTATTGATAACTGTCACGTCCTAAAATTTGCATGAAATATTTGTCACTGGATTTTTTATAACTCATAACCAACCAATCTTCACATGTATGTTACAATGATGATGTACCTACTTATACAGCCACTGGTCATTTGCTGGTGGGTGATGTACAATAATTATAATTTATCACATATTTGTAATGAATACCTTCAAGGCTTGGGTTTTCATATGCAATAACCTCAAAATTGCCTGGGGCAAAAAAAAGAGTGTATTGATATTGTGCCCTGATTCCAAATGATGTGACAGCATTGCGTCCTTAACGACAATTTTTTACACTTTTGTGATAAGAAATTTAAGATAATTTTCCAGGCATGTTTCATTAAATTGCAGGCGCGGATCCAGAGGGGCTTTTTGAGGATCAATGCATGTGAATGGGGACATGTAATTGGAACCCCCCTTTGTCCTGGTTTTCAAAATGGCTGGACCCGCCCCTGAATTGTTATCAATGATTTAAATGTTTTGCTCTAAATTTTGTAGAACTTAAATATATACATATATTATAACATGTTATAATCTATACATACCATAATTGCTTTGTCATGTATGTAGTATTGTTCTACAAATTCTATTTTGAAATAAAAAAAGTATTATTAAAAGAAATTGTTGAATTATTATTACTACACATATGACAAATCAAATACATGTAGTCACTGTAAATTCAGAAATTATTGCTTGCATTTATTATTGCGAATTTGTCATTTTAGACTTAAATGCGATTTTAATTTTTACGATTTTGTGAAAAATCCTGTTTAATTCATATAAAATATCACAAAACGCGCGTTTAAACTATTGCGTTTACAACTCAGTCGCATTTTTCGCAATAATAAAAAACTCACATTAATTTCTGAATTATAAAATAGTATTAATGCTATTGACTTATTTAATCTTATACATGTTATAGATAGTGGCATGTTATACATGTTATAAATACTTAATTCTTAATGTATATATTTTTGTAGATAAGATATCACATTGATTTGAGCATGATTCCCAGCAAGATTATGAAGGGGCATATATATCATATATACATAGGAAATATATAGTGTCACCAAATTACTCTCATACGGTACCTCATTTGTACCTGTAGCTGTAAATTGTGAAATGGTGGATTCATTCATAATTTTGAGTTACTTATTGCAATTGGAAATAAGGTTGATAAAGCTAACAGCATTATGCCATGATGTTGATGGGATGTTCTGATTGGACAAAAAGGGAATTGTGACTTGAACAAAAAGCAAACTTACAATTCATAGGAAAAAAAGTAGGAAATTGGAATAATGAAAATTCATAGATTCAGTGATTACCTTACAATCATCATGATCATTGTCAATATTACAAGTGCATGATCATGATCATATATATCTGAATTCACCTTGGATAATTATTCATTTAAAATAAGAATTTGGATATAATAAGAATTTCTTTGCTGGCGTTGCTACTGTTGGCTTCAAGTACCACCAGGGAGTGTTAAACCTTTTTGACCTTTCATGAGGATCTGGCACGGTCCGTCACTATTGGTTAGTGTCATATATGCATGATGATGGAAGTTTCACCAACCTAGACAAGCTTTACAGCCCTGGGACAGTTGTTGGTTGGACTTAGAGTCAAATGACAGCTTGCTGTATACATTTGTAGTTCAAATATCGTAGTCTACATGTATTTTGACAATCTTCTAAATTACTGTTTATTCTGAAACTGGCATTTTATACTTGTACATGTAGTAGTCGAACATATTAAACAATACATGTACTTCAAAGTATCATTTTATTTTGTCTCGCCTTACATGAAAGTTATGAAAGTTGGTTGTATATATGCAAGAAATATGTATTACAGTCTTGGGGTGATGATGTAAGCTATTTTTTTATAGAGCTTTATATTTATAAAAGCTAAAAGAGCTGGATGTGTGGTTCAGTGACTAAGTGTAAAATATACTGTTACATTATATTACATGAAATTGGATACATTGTATTGTATATGAGTACCTTGCAAGGGATACTTGTCTATCAGGTTAGGTTGACCTGACCTTAATTTTATTTCATGGATAATTTTAGTGATTTAGGTTATTTCAGTTTAATACAATGTTAACATGGTTAAGTTTGTTTCTCAGATGCTTCGTAATAAAATTAGAGACTGGAAATTGGGAATGTGCCAACAAGACAACAACCCGACTACAGAGCAAACAACAGAAGAAGGTCATCAATGTTTGATTTTTTTCTAAGAAGCTGTAAGCTACATTGTACATGTTGGAAACAAACATAATTTTTATTTTTGCCTAAGGAGATATGGTATCAGGGGTGAATCCAGCCATTTAAAAAGGGGGTTCCTAACCCAGGACAAAAGGGGTGGTTCCAACTATATGTCCCCATTCCATGATCGTCCTAAAAAGGGGGGTTCCAACCCCCGAACCCTCCCCCTGGATCCACCACTGGTTATGAATTTTGATGAGACGACTTTCATAACTTAAACTATAAACCATAAACCATGTAGACCAAGTGATTTTCTTTTTAGTCACTATATAATAGGGACTGTACACCCTTCAGCAATGACCAAAAACTTAAACTTCATAATGAGCACCCTATAAATGGCTCTGCTTGGAAAGAGCTAGGCATCTAACAGAGTTAATGTACAAAATTCAGACGAGAAACCCAACTGTGATGACAACTTGATTTATACTAGTATACATGAGCTACAAACAAACAAATATGTGATAAACAGCAATCAACAAAAACACTACAGACAAAAAATTAAGGGGAGACTATTAAAATATAAAAAAGAAGATGTGGTATGATTGCCAATGAGACAACTCTCCACAAAAGACCAAAATGACACAAACATTAACAATTATAGGTCACCGTACAGCTTTCAACAATGAGCAAAGCCCATACTGCCTAGTCAGCTATAAAAGGCCCCGATAAGACAAAGTAAAACGATTCAAACGAGAAAACTGACGGCCTTATTTATAACAAAAACAAATATGTAACACATAAACAAACGACAACCACCGAATAACAGGCTCCTGAATTGGGTTTATTTACTGTAATTTAAAGTAAATAAAATTAACTAATGTCTTGTATAAGTATTACCCCTGACGTTCCGTGAAAATTGTTTTCAAAAATCTAATTTGTCCATAATTCTTGTATGTAATAAACTTATTTAAATAAATTCAGACCTTCCCTTGTCTGATCACCAGCATGGCTAAAGGTATTACTTCCAGGTGTATTGGCAGGTGACACCTCCAGGTGTTCAAGCGATTTCCTGTCGGACTTGCAAGTTGATGCATCATTTCACTTCTGTCAGTGTACACGACCGAAAACTTGAATCTTTCCATTTTTAACTTTCAGGTGCATAGGTAATCATTTGATAATATACATCTCTGTCCTGCGTGTCCGATAGTGATACACTAGTCATTACTGTTTATAAATAACATTTCTGGTGTAAAGAATATTATTCATAAAAATTTAAATAATTCCAAAAAAGAGATTTGATAAAATAAAAATGTACTTACACATTTTTTCCAATGGTAAATTTGGGGAAATATAAGTACTCGTTGTCAAAAGTGAAGGACAGTTTGAAACATACAAGAAAAATTGATTTAAAAAAAATATACGCACTTAACGACCATTCTTTTATACGCCTTGATAGTTACGGAACTATAGATAGTTGCAATTTAAAATTATATACATTTTTACATTGAACATAAGAAAGAATAAAATTGAGAATGGAAATGGGGAATGTATCGAAGAGACATCAACCCGACCATAGAAAAAACAACAGCAGAAGGTCACCAACAGGTCTTCAATGTAACGAGAAATTTCCGCTCCTGGAGGTGTCCTTTAGCTGGCCCCTAAACAAATATATACAAGTTCAGTGATAATGAACACCATACTAATTTCCAAATTGTACACAAGAAACTAAAATTTAATAATACAAGACTAACAAAGACCAGAGGCTTCTGACTTGGGACAGGCGCAAAAAATGCGGCGGGGTTAAACATGTTTATGAGATCTCAAACCTCCTCCTATACCTCTAGCCAATGTAGAAAAGTAAACGCACAACAATACGTACATTTAAAATTCAAAACAAGAAAAGTCCGAGTCTGATGTCAGAAGATGTAACCAAAGAAAATAAGCAAAATGGCAATTATACATAAATAAACATGCATTTTGCACCCTCCCTTTTTGGGAAAAAAATGTGTTGCTTATATAGGGAATCACTGAACCGTGACTGGAGCGGGCCCCCTCTTAGGTCAGTCAGTGGGCCCCCACTTACGAAAATTCCTGGATCCGCCACTCAGTATGTTATCATGGGATGTCGATGGACTATTGTATACTAAAAGAAGAAGAAGAGAACCAATTTGAATTAAAAACAGGTTGATATTTAACCTACTCTGGTTCGTCGAAGTAATGGACAAAGTAAAATCACAGATTTCTATTTAAATAAAATTGTTCTCGAACAAAGGAAGGAATTCGTCATCACAATTGTTGGGTATAATGTATTATAATGTGAACATCGTTCTGAAGTACCAGGGGCGGATTCAGGAACTCGATGTCTGGGGGGGGGGGGGGGGGGGGGGGGGGGGGGGGGGGCACCATGAACTTTTTTTTTTATATATATATTATAATAAAAAGAAGGCGTTATTTCTGTACTGATGTTTGTTCTTCTTGTTGCTCTTTTCCCCCGGACTCTCGACATATGAACTACATGTGTGAGAGTGGGTTCTGGAATCTTACATTTTGTGGGGGAACTAGTCGAGGACAATGCCTTGGGTTGTATTTGTCATTGCCGCTGTTAAGGCAAGCCGCCGGCCGTTGTTGGCAATGTAGAGGTAGGCCGGGATCGACTGACACCTATAAGTTTCAAAATTCAAACTTTTTTTTAATAAAATAAATAAAAACAAAAATAATACAAAACAGTTACGAACAACAATAAAGTAAAACAAATTTATGTTCTTCTTCGCTGTACTCATACGAACATAAAAATTGTCTTAATAATATATAAATAAAACAAAAAGCAATTTGGGATGAGAAATTGTACTGATCAGTTTAATAAATAATAGCAATAAATTGTGACAACTCTGGTCATGCAAATCGTGGTCTCTGGATCTCCGAATATTGGAAGGAAATCTACAAGTATAAAAATGTTAAATCAGAAAAAGAGATAACTGCAATTACATATCATCAATGCAAAATATACGTGTCGATCTGATCAGTAAGTTTTTCTCGACAAGAGAAAAGGCGCGAAATCCAGATATATATGTGTGAAAACCGAATTACTGCGGGTATAAGCGTATGCGAATATTTATACGCCAAATTAAGAAATGAATTTATGTTCTTCTTCGCTGTACTCATACGAACATAAAAATTGTCTTAATAATATATAAATAAAACAAAAAGCAATTTGGGATGAGAAATTGTACTGATCAGTTTCGACAAAAACAAAGGAAGGAAGGATGTTCTAATCACATAATTATAATCCCAAATTTTGAGAAATTTTAAGTCTATTTTCTAATTTTTCTTTTATGTAACCATCTTTAGCCTTGTCTGTCTTCCATCTACCGTGAGCTTTCAAAAGCCTGTCGGGAACAGAATTACTAGCAGCTGCTGTAGCGCCCCCGCTCCTTAGACTATGTAAGCCAAATAAAGAACTATTCAGGCCTACTTCAGAAATCGCGTTTAAAATAATTTCCCTAGTTCGAGTGTAAGAGAGAGGCCTATTCGTGCAAGCTAATTTATGCTTATCAATAGATTTGAAGTATGAAAGAGCTCTGAAGATGTAATCTTCACTCCCAACTGGCAAACTTGCAACACGAAAATATTTCTGTAGCATGGCAACTGGACATAGGTCTGTACCAGTTCTAGAGATCAAAATAGTGTTACCCTGTCGATATCTATCAGTCTTACTTTTTTGAATGTTTATTTGTAGATGAGAATCGTTGAACTTTAAATCAGAAGATCGGATGTGTGCCAACTCATCGTATCTTAAAAACCCGGAAAACCCTAACAACATCATAGCACAGATTCTCAACCCTGGCAAATTGTCATTTTTGTCGAATTTTGCAATAATACTCTTCAAAATCGTAGGGGTGATGGGTTCTTTCCTTTTCAAAGGTTTAGATAACAATCTTATACCACCTTCTAATACCATGTCTAGTAATTTGTCATTTAATATACTGTCATATAAATTCAGATCATGTTCCCACTTAATTGAATAGTATGCTGCGTTTAAAACGGCAGTGGAAACTCCAGATTGTATCAAATAGTTAAGATAAAGAGCAACTGTACACACAGTGGTAGGCAAAAACGGTAGATTGTACTTTAAGCACCAGTATTTGAATCTTTTGAAATATCCTTTATATTTCTTCAAAGTATTTTCGCTTTTTGAAGCAGTTACTACTGAACATAAAGAAACTGTTAGAGCTTTCAAGTCAGGATTAGAAAAATGCCTTAAGGATTCCCAATGTGAATGTTTGAATCTAAACTGAAAAATAAATTTAAATGAAATTAATTTGATTTAAAAAATCGTATAGCGAAGCACTATATGTAAAAGAATTTATTCGAAATACTCTCAATTTTAATTTACAAGTATACTAACGGATTAAATGTGTTAAGATAAATTAGAAAAACCTTTTAATTAAATGGAATTTTGAGATTACCAAAATGGAATTATCTCCATTGTAAAATTCTACAATGCATGATAAAATACCTTGACGTCCGAAGGGGACATAACTCATGCGTGCTAAAGGCCCAAGCGGGACTTATCTCGAACACAATAATGCTCAAACGAGACTTTGGTGTATGCGTGCTAGATGCCCAATCGGGACTTATCTCTCCAAAATAAAACAATACAATGCCCAAAACGGGACTTATGTTAATGTGATAGAGGGCCCAAACGGGACTTATCTCTTCATTAATGAATAAATAAAGAATAAATCAATATAATGCCCAAGACGGGACTCATATATGCACACGAGAGAGCCCAATCGAGACTTATCTCTGATATAGGATAAAATATAATAAATAAACCTTAGTTATGCCCAAACGGGACTTTGGTAAGTGCAACCGACGGTATAAACGATTCCATATCTTATAAAATGCGTATTTAATGCATAACTCCAATTTAAATATGCTAAACAAGTGCGTGTCGCAAAATAATTTTTATATAACTACTATGCCAAAACAGGATTTATCTGAAACTACTATTATAACACCGACAAAAAATAAAAATAAAACTAATAAAAAATAAATAAATAGTTAAATGTATATTGAGTGATATACTAACGGATTTAACTACAATCAATCTTTAATACGAGAACGTTGAAAGTTAATGGAGAATGAATGAAAATGCTGTTTTTATCCGAACCTTGACCAAAAAATCCAGATGGTTTAACGTACTCTACAAAATCCTTTACAAAAGATTTGTATTGGTTGTTCGATGATGACCACAATATAGGCCAAAAACATGACGAGGTCCATTTCGGAACAACGATAGTACCCTTTCCTTTACAAATTAACATATGATTTAATGCTCTACCTACAAGGTGAACAGGGGGAACTAACCAACAGTTATAAGTATTCCACGAAAACCCGAAAGCATCAACACCACTAGTATCTGGACACCAATACGCCGAAAAGAAAATCGGTAATTTGTGATTGTTATAGTCGGCAAAAACATCACAATCGAATGGACCCCATAAAGAATTAAAATACTTGAAATACACATCATTCACATACCAGTCATTAAAGTCAAACAGTTTACTGTAAAAATCTGCAGTAGTGTTAAGCTCACGGGGAACCCATTCTACTTCAAGGGATATGCAATTGCGAATACATAGATTAAAAATTTTTAAAGCGATTTCTTGTAATTCTGATCTCATGCTCCCAGCCTGCACAATTTTAACTACATTTTGATTGTCCGTATAAATTTTTACCAAACGATTTTGAAAGTCAGGCAATAAGGAAAATAGGGTTATAAATACTGCAGATAATTCTCTGAATGTAGAGCTTTTCTTTGCCTCGTCGCGGGTCCACATTTTATGTACAATTTTATTTGAGGTTTCAACAGCAAACCCCGCACAGGCGAAACCGCTTGCATCAGTAAAGACAATTCTATCTGGCAAAAATGAAACGGGTAAGAGAGATTTCCTGGGAAGTGATGTGCAGTTATTCTTCCAAAAATTTAATTCAAAAATTGCTTCGTCGGTTAACTGAATGTGAAAATCCCAATAATCGCTAGCGGCGATAAGAATGAGCATATTCCTAGACATTATTCTGCAAATGTTTCCAAAACTGGGAATAAAAGAAATAATCTTGCCAGTAACTCGTGCTAATTGTCTAGCAGTTATATTATTGATATTGCTAAAAATATCGTCTATAGTAGATTTAAAACGCTCAATCTTTTCTTCAGGTAACTCTAAATTGAAAGTATCCATATGCCAACGGAACCCAAGCCAAGTTAAAACTTTTGTGGGGTCCCAAATACTTTTTTCATGATTCAGGAAAAAACCTGCTGACAATAAATCATGCTTTACGACCTCAGAAAGCTTCACACAATCCTCAAAAGAGGACTCAATCCCCCAGCCGTCATCTAAATATATGATCATACGATAACCTTGTGATCTCCAGTGCTTAACTAGTGGCCTCAACACTTTAGAAAACACGTGACCAGCTGTAGACAAACCAAACGGTAAACATCTAAAAACAAAATAACGGGGTCCGGTTGGGAAAACCCAACAAAAACCTAAAAACTTTTGATGATCTTCGTGTATATTAATGTGATGATAACCACTCTTTAAATCAAATTTTATTAGAAATCCTGGATTTGATACAAATTGCAAAGCCTCAGTAACACCTTCGTATTTAAATTTTCTTTTTTCGTTAAACTTATTAACGTGCCTCAAGTCCAAAATCAGTCTCTTTTTACCTGAGTCGTTAACTGACACCGATAACGGATTAATGATAAAAGGAATGTGATCTTTCACCTCACGAATCACACCTGTTGACAATAATTTTATAATTGACGACTCAACAAAAGATGTGTGTTTTATAGCTGAACTGTTGTTCTTTAAAAAAGCTGACGGTGGCAATTTGTAAAAGGGTATTAGGTATCCAAATTCGACAACATTAAGAACAAAACTATTAGCATTTAAAGTATATTTCCAAAAATCTAAATTTCTCCGTAAATTATCTACTCTAAATGAGCTAGCTGAGGAGCACTCAAATTCAAAATCTTGATCGTGACTTATAAAAGGAGATAAATTGTACTTAACTGTTTCATCACTTTGCTCCTGAAGAACCACTGGTCTCGGCTGGTTGGAACCTACGTCTCTTTGGGCAGTGATAGGCCCAGTGACCCTCGCCATTGCAGTAGTAACACCTGTCTGTTGGTTGTGAACTGGTGAAGTACTCATTCTGGCTGTAGATACCGGTACGAGGTCCTGTGCGGGTTTGTGATCCTTGGGCAGCCGGGTATTTGTAGTTCCTAGATACTTCTCTTGTAGATGCTGATGAAGTTTTACGAAAAGGCTCATCTTGAGGAACTTGAAGACTCTCTGGTTCTGGAATATAAGGAGCAGGACGGGTGCTTACTTTGTTACGTCTCTTAGCTTTGGCCCGGTAGTCGGCTTGTCTTAACTTTGTTGCGTCGTCGGTCCCCTCTGTAATAGGGTCGTCTATATATTCGTCCACTACGTCCCACCCGTACTTGTCGGCTATTCGAAGAAGCTTGTTTCTTTCCTTTAGGGCCTTTATGCTCTTTTCTAGGTACTGAATGGCTAAAGCCGGGGAATCTTTCTCTATGAATTTTAGGGTCTTTTCAAGTTCTGTTAAACGTTCTCCGTTAAAACTGAATTGCTTTTCATTACCGTCGTACCCGAATTTAGGAGTCTGTTTTACCGGAGGCACACTTTCAACTTCTTTAGCACCAATTCTCGTGTCAATCTCCTTAAATAGCTCTTCTTTGTGCTTTTTCAATGTCAAATCAAGGCTCTGGGTAAACAGCGATAAGGCATCCTCAGGTGAAAATCGAGTAGACCCTTCACGTTCTTCACTGCGTTGAATTCGTATAGGCGATTCCGGTTCAGGTTCACTCATATTACCAAGGTCAGTATACGTGTCGATCTGATCAGTAAGTTTTTCTCGACAAGAGAAAAGGCGCGAAATCCAGATATATATGTGTGAAAACCGAATTACTGCGGGTATAAGCGTATGCGAATATTTATACGCCAAATTAAGAAATGAATATCTTCAATTATTTCTCTAACAGAAAACAATAAATATTTTGAATAAACTTCATTTATGATTACTATGTATTATCTTTATTTTAGTTAAAAATTATTTAAAAATAATTAACTTTAAATCTTAATACTTTTAAATTCATGACTTACCTATAAGTTTCAAAGTTCAAACTTTGACGTCTCAAAGCAGAATCTCTACTTATATAGTAATCATTTAATTGATGTTATGCTTTCCTTGTCGCTATTTATTTAGAAAATACCTATTATGGTTACTGTCCGAAATAAGGTCAAATGTTGCATACGTTACTGTTTCATATATAATAGAGAGGTCAACTTGACTTTAGTGATACTAAACAATCTTTAAATGACCGGAGAACTGTTTGCATTATCTAACGATATACATATTGATTAAGATAATCAATACCTTTCTTATTTAAATAAAATTTAATTAATAAATGTAACGTCAGCTATGTCCAATATTTATGTAAAATATCTGTCACAATACATATATATACATATGCGAGTGTGAGTGGGTGCTAAGTTTGTTTTGTTTGTTTGTTTTTTGTTGTTTTTTGTTGTTGTTGTTGTGTTGTTTTTTGTTGTTGTTGTTATTTTTATTTATTTTTTTTTTGGGGGGGGGGGTCCAGATCATCGTTTCTGTATTTCAATATGTGATCATCGTTTCTGTATTTCGATATGTTTAAAGTTTTTTTACTTTTTCACTTTACTGCAAATTGATCTTTATTATATTCGACCTAAACATACATCGAATAATTGCCACTGGACGTTTAACAACCATGCAACAATCAAACAATATTTTCTTTATTTATTATCACCTCTATATTATTTTATCTATATTTTTTGGCCTCGCTTCCAAACTTACTTTTTTGCACATTATTCTAATATCTGCAAAACACCTTCATTTCTTCATAAATGGTGACCTTTTGCATAGCCTCATACATGTACATGGTAATTGAAACAAGAACAATAAAAACAAAAATAACTGCATGCTTCGGCTTTTAGAGAAATGCATAAGTCCTAGATTCTGTGACAAACTAAATTTGAACGAAAATCAAATAGCATTTTATTAATGATTATTTAATAGGAAATGTCAATTTATTTTTCCTGGACGGGGGAAAGCATTAGGCGAAAGGGGAGGGAAAGTAGAAGATTTCCCTTGAAAATAAGAGGGGAATGAACTATGACATTCCGTTTAAAAAA
Organism: Mytilus trossulus; assembly: GCF_036588685.1. Taxonomy (NCBI): domain Eukaryota; kingdom Metazoa; phylum Mollusca; class Bivalvia; order Mytilida; family Mytilidae; genus Mytilus; species Mytilus trossulus. The sequence continues at coordinate 52,562,066 of NC_086385.1, read as the reverse complement.
CATATTTTCTAAGTTATCAAAAAATAAATAGTTTAATTTGTTGCTGAATAAATTCACAAAAAGAAAGTTTGGGAAAAAACGTACATTTACAGGAAATGTTTGTACCTATTCTTCAAATACACAGATCAGAAGTTTCACCTGGTAATCGATCTTAATCGGTATTGTATTATACACCAATACAAATCCGACTATTCCAATCAACATGTAAATGTATTTTGCATAAAAGCTTTTGCATAGAGACATTACACACAGGTGTCAATATTTACACACCCACCGATAAGTTGTCATAACTCACGCATGGGGACGCTGGTATTAATTAGTCTAATCAAGCTGTGACAATTTCCGCACTAGATATAACTCGAATAATTCTGCCCCCTCTAGCGGCCTATAGCCTATCGATGTTAATGTAGCAATCGGAGATTAGACGGAGATCAGCGGAATATAACGACTGACATAATTCGGGTTACACTAGATAAGAAGTTTTAGTAGCAATAAATTATGTTAGAAAAACAAATTGTTGACCTGAACTGGAGGGGGGGGGGGCACATACGTGTCCCCTGTGCCCCCCGGTAAATCCGCCACTGAGTACTGTATGCCAAAATATCTGTTCCGACATGCATGTTACCAAGAGATGTGAATATTTTCTTGGAAAAGTATTCAGTAACACAGTTTCAAATTAATATCGGGATTTATTTTTCTTTCTTTGTATTTTCAGTAACAGCAAAAAGAATAACTTGACTACTTGTCCGCTAAATTGGGGTGTTCTTGCCAGATAAAAGACTTATAGTTATCAAGGATTTGTATAGTTAGTCTAACTATACAAATCCTTGTAGTTATATAATTCGAAAAACTTTTTTTTCTTTTTTTTTTCATCACTAGATAGCCGAAATTTATTGGGAAACTTGTATTTCGGGCATATTCTTTGCTTCTTAACTCGAATTAAAGAGTTTATAAACTTTTTGAAATGTTGAATACGCAACCAAATCTCAAAGTATTATATATGTTTCTGGTAAAGGCGTTTGATTTGGTATTAGTTTGAGGTAGGCGTGTTTTCGGAAACATTCCTTCAATAAACTGACCTATTTGACATACATGTGTGCGCTGATGCGTGTACACTGGCTATTGTAACGGCACGTGTTACTGTCTCACATCGAAATCTGTCGAGCGTGACCAATGTTTATTGTAGAAATTTTTGTCATGTGGTCAAATTATTTTTTAAAGGCTAAAACTTAAATTTGCATTTTGAAAGATTATTTTCGGAAGTGGTCCCTATATACTATTCTAAGTGTTAGAGAAAAAACAAGACTTTAAAGGAAAGATACATATCAACGGAGAATATAACCTGAGAAAACTATACTAGTCTACTAGCATAAAAGTCAAAGATATAACACATGTATTATATGGCTCTGATATTAACTTTGACGTGTTCTGGAAAAAAAATATATGGGTGCGATTATTTGAATTACCTGATAAAGGCATCTCGATCACTTTTGACAAAATATAATTGCACGAATTTTTAATCGATCGCTGACCTTTAATTCTAGAAGTGACTTGTGACTGTTATAAACATGCAGAGACAATTCTATGCATTATGGTTTAAGTTTACAATGAACACACTATAGTTATACATTTTCCTCTTAAATATAAAATAGACAATCACCTTTCGGACATACTTGCTTTTTCTTTCTATTCGTAATATTATCATTCGTTCATTTAGAGACATAAATTACAAGTTATATATGTCTCTGGTTTATTATATTTGAACACTTCAAAAATGCTTTAAAATACTATGAGCCTGTATTGGGGTCCCAACCGAGCACACCAAAAAGGGGCGAGTTCCAACTATATGTCCCCATTCAAATGCATTGATCGTCTTAAAAGTTTATGATTCGACGGTTTCCTCCAACAATATGGTTTGATAAATTTCTTTCGAAGTTCATTATACTTTTCACATACTAAAATAAAATGATATTCATCTTCAATTACTTGTTTATCACACATATTACAAAATCTCGGATATGTCTCAATATTATAAAATCGACAAGTTTCTATACTAGTATTCAAACAGTGAGCAGATATATGCGGTATTTACAAATAAATAGTTTTATGCATATAATTTACAGCATGATCTAAATAAAATTGTTGGGGTCAAATACATCTATGCAACATACATTTAGGCGAGTCTTCAAAAAATAGTACATTTCACTATTAAAGCTACCGTTTAATCTATCTTTGAATTCAAATTAAAACAAATTCACATTTTTTACACCCAGCTGGAACCGTATTTTTAAAGCGTTGTCATCCGTATCAATGAATTGTTTAATAAAATTGAAGTGCATGAGTATTATTAACGTCTAGGATAAGTGTGAGATTTCTCTGTTGATGGGAATAAACAAAATTTAGATGAATTTGTATTATTTAAATTAACGAAAAGGCAAGCTAGTGTGTGTTTGAAATGATATTGTTGAAATGGATTTATAGCATGAAAAATGTGTGTAACCGATTTTACGTTGACTTGGACTGCGAATTTGAAAATAATATATTTGTGAAATCACATTCTACAAGATGACATATTTTGTAAGTACGTTATACTCTATAACCTTTTATTCTAATTATAGTATCTTTGAAATGCATTTTATAGCTGACTATGCGGTATGGGCTTTGCTCATTGTTGACGGCCGTACGGTGACATATAGTTGTTAATGTCTGTGTAATTTTGGTTTCTTGTGGACAGTTGTCTCATTCGCAATCATACCACATATTCTCTTTTATATTTATATAGCTATTACTTGCAACTGCCATGTGTACATGTTCCAGACTCATGCCGCTGAAAGAGGTCTCCTTTCAAGTTTGAAAATAGGTGGAGAGGTCGGGAAAACTATCAGAAATATACTAGTATATGATAAAAAAAAATACGTAAAGTTCCCACTACTCTTGGAAAACTGTCTTGCTATTCCCGAGTGTGTGTTAATCAAAGAATTTTCTTTCTATTGACACAATGGTATATAAACTCATCATATATTTTCGCGCGGAAGACGTGCGTTTCGTCTAATAAAAAAAAAGACTCATAAGTCACGGCGCCCGAATCAAAAATTCAAAGGAGGCCAAATAAAGTACGAAGTTGAAGAGCATTTAGTACCAACATACCTAAAAGTTTTCCCAATAGACTAGTTCAGGGAAAGCTTTTTCGCGACCTAGAACTCTGAGTGGGTCAAGCAATAACTAAATAGATAAAAAAAATAACGAATACAAGATACATAATTGTAGATAAAACAAAACTAGCTGTATGGCATTATAAGTAATAACACGGGCCATGCTTGTAAGAACTGTACGTGTGATAGTGGTTAGCTCGTATAATAAGTCAACGTTCGGTATAGTCAGGGACAATTTTACACCAGGTACGGTGAAATCGAAGACATCCAAAACCTCATCTTCGTTAGCTAAGGGTCACGATCAACGCCCGCTCTCCAGAGTGGATCGTAACCTTTGGCTAGCGAAGATGCCAAAACCTTTGATTTTAAAAACATGGAACTATTTTGTTGTTAAACAGCCAATTATTGTACAACTAAATAATATTTTTGACTCATTGGCACGCATACCACATATGCAATGCACATCTTCTTATATCTATCTTTACGATTACGTCGCTTTTGTATACCATAGTCCATATTTAGCAAACGACAGTGTGAATATTTTGTGTATGATTGACAAATGATTCGATGCCATACTTATCAGCCTTTGGTAGTTGTTAGTGTATAATACAGGCTTAAATCTTTGAAGCATTTCTTGGTACACTAAGAAGAAAGTTTTAGCACTAATGGCTCTCACTGAAACGACGTTTTAAGGCCCCAGGGAACATGGATATAAGAGAATATTAGTATATAATTCAAATATATGGTATCAATAGCTATAGTAATTGTGAAATTTAATGACTTTTAAATCAGCGTGTGCCACTCGGCACGTGACCAACGGCTTAATGCAAATTCCCAATCATCACAATAAAAAGGGTGAAACAGCTTGTATGATTGGAGCTTTCAAACTAAATGGTAGACCCAACCCCCAACATAGAAGGGTTCAAATTTTGAGTTGGAGCCGTTAGACTGCTCTATAATTTGATATAATTTGTATCGAAAGCAGTATAGTACACTGCAATGTGAGTATTTGTTAGATCACGCGCGATTTTATCATTTTAAGGAAATGCTTTACGAAATAACTAAGAACAGTTTATTTGTACTCGTAATAAAAAGGAGAAAAGATTGGGCTGCCTCTCTTCAATTTTGTCCAGTTACCAAAGTAAAATCAAATTTAACTTCTTCGACAATGTACATTGTGATATATTGTATATGTCAACACTTACACTTGTTCTTTTATTTGTGTGTCTATTTAATGACCATTTTAATTCAAAACTTGGACTTGCATCCTTCATTCTCTACACAATTTTATAGATAAAGATTGGTTAAAAAATGTAATAAGCAAAGACAGTTAGACCAGTTTCTTCAGAATTGAAATTCATGAATTCAAAATTCGCCAAAAGCTATTAACTACAAAATTTTTAAGAAAAACTGGGAATTTGAGGAATATTTTAACATTTTGAACTTAAAAGACGCCGTTGTTCTTTGCCGATTTCGAACGACCAATAACAAATTTCCTATTGAAACAAGAAGATGGCAAAATGTACTGAGAGAAAACCGTGTTTGTCATCTATGTAAAAAAAATGACAAATTGGTGACGAATTTCAAAGGGCACACATTTATATTTCGTCTGACAGCACGTATACACCGCAGTTATCGTAAATTATATAAACATATAAAAAAAAAAATAGCATTATTTTTTAAAGACAAAACAGAGAAAAGAACTGATAAGTGCGGGTAATCCATGCGCCTTGCCTGCTTTATGTTTCGATATTTTAGAAATTAATTATTCTTTTATCTATTTTAACACGTGAAAAATACACCGGTGAGTTCCATATATGTCTTTAACTTACAGCTGGTCCTGAAAATGCATGAAATATTTGCCAGGGACTTTAAACAACCAACAATCAATCACACTACAACTTATAGTATATATAGTAGTGAAATACAAAATGTATATTACAATGATACAATTAGCAAAATAAATAGAATACAAATACACACTACTTTATTTAACTGACACAATATAAAGGAATACTCTCTAAACTATATAAGTAGAGAAGCGAAAAGTTTCTTTTGAATACTTAACAAACGGCTTCCGAACAGTTCATGTTTTTTGCTCAATTTAAAAACTTGAAAACATAAGCATGTATATTAAAAACTGACGACCAGACATCACTAATACGTGTATACACAAATTCATTAATTCTTTATTAACGTTTAGCCCTACGGCACCTTTCTATTAAGAATGATGATGAGAGTAATTGTAATATATAATAGGCATGTACTTTCTTACGTTACGGATCATTGATGTTGTTACCTTTTGACCCGGTTGATTACTAGCACGTGCCATCGAACCCGACCATTTTAACTAAAATAGATTTTGTCTGAATTAACGCCATATGTATATATATACTAAGTACAATACTAAGTACAATATACCTATCATATGGATTAGAAAATAAATATAATAAGGATACATTGTTTGAATGAAAATTTCTATACGGTGATACTTTAACACCATCCCGACAGAGACTGAATGAATGCAGTATGATGATCAGGTTTCGGGATCCGAGAAGTCTTTTTTCGAATTTCCGGATGTCGGGAATATTTTTTTCCAACTTAAATAGAGTAAATCGCACTAAAAAAAATAAACATGCAAACAAAAAGCAACAGCTTCAATGGTTAACTAGGAAATATATCAACAGAAAACGAGTTAAAGCAAATGTCATACATAAAACAAAAATATGCATGTGTTAATTTGCATCCGCTGCATTTCTGTGGATCCTTAACTTTTTTAGGTTACGTTTAGGATTTTCCGTTACTAATCTTCAAATACGAAAAATATTTTCACCGGTCTTCACAACATTTTAAGGTTTATGGCATACATTCTGGTGTGTATACAATTAACATACGTCCTTGCATTTAATTACCAATATATATTTATATAAACTAACATTTATTAAAAAAAGAAACAACATATATAGACGAATAATTTATTAGTTCCTCGACAAAACAAGAAAAGAAATAAAATATCAACAGAATTTTTTATTTTTTTTAATTAATCAAAATATACTTCAAACAAATCCTAATATTAAAAAACATATATACATATTAATCTAAAATGCATTATCGAGTAGAAGGGGCGCAACTCGTGTTATCAAACCGGTATACTGAACGGATCTAAACAGGGTCTGAACATTTTGAACGTAATTTTGTATCCATGGTCTGTTTTGGTCTGACACGGTCTTAACGGGTCTAAACAACCCGCTAGACGATTCAGTCTTTTCCGTCTTGACATGTCTTAACGAACTGATTTATCTGATGAGGCTATCGATCTGGACGGCGACTTAACGATCTTAAATATCTTGACGAATTTTTCTAGCAGTAAATTCAGTCAATCAAGATGTGATCAGACCAAAATGACCGTTTCAGACTGAAATCGTGCTACTAGTGTATATGCTTATAGGAGAAAAAAAGTAAAATTCGAAATTAAAAAAAGAACTTAATTATAGAAATCGCTTAAATTTAACAATAGTGTAGTTTAAGTACAATTTTTTTGGAAAAAAATAATATAAAGTATAAGTCACCGATTAGTTAAAACCGTTATTTCCGTTTTCATGGAAACAAATGGCATTTTTTCACCACAGGGAGATAATTTGGTGATTTTTTCAACGATATACATATTCCAAAAGTCATCTTGGAGCAATACGAATTACTTTTTTGGTTGATTTTTGTACCATATCATAAAGGAAAACTTATAGTGTAATAAATACAATATGTAACGAAAACCAAATTATTTTTCATTTTTCCCGATTTTTTTGTACCCTCGAGCCTCTATAAATGATCTCAGTCGTAAATTTAGACAGCCAATACCAAAGAGATATATAATGACAATCAGTTATATGAGAACAGTCTTAAAATAAAGGGGAAAGTGCTCAAGTGATATTCAAACTTAAAATTCGAACACACCGAAAACACAAAAGCAAAAATAAAACCGGTAAGCAAACGTACAAAACGCAAAATAGAAAAGTTAAGGCTGTACAACAAGAACTTCACAACAAAACCAGGGGATAATGTAACGCAATTGTAGCGACTGAGAAGTGAATTGATTCTGCTCAACATGTAACAACCGCAATGTTATAATTTATTGATAAGTTTTTTAAAGTAATTAAACTCCCGAAAATATATCATATGTCTTGACTCTCGATTAACCCCAAGAGATCTCCTTATCTGATAATGATTTGAGATGTAAATTGGACATTTTATGCACTAGTCTAGAAGGAATAATAAAATATGTAAATGAAATAAATGATAGAAAATAAACACGATTAACGATACTCTACGCAAGATTCTTATCTAAAACATAGAACAATATTAGTTGTGAAACCAGTTTTTCTATAGAAAAAAAAATATATCTACATACATTCAAAACATCATGAACATAGGTGTAACAAAATAAATAAAGAAACTAAGAAACGATCGTTTTTAAGTAAACCAAGTTGTACAAGATCCTACACTTAAACTATTTTTGTTGCGTAGGTGCTTGAAAGTTTTGTCTGGCGTTGATAAAGCAAAGGTCATATACTCAGATCTGTATTTGGTGATATTTTTGCGTCATTCGAAATGTAAATTGTTAAATGTCTAAAATATAACTACACTTAAAGAAAAGCAACAGTAAAATACTGCTTTTCAAAAGTCATCAATCGATTCAGAGGAAACAAATTCCGGGTAACAAACTAAAATAGAAGAAACACACATCAAATAGAATAGGGTAGCAACGGATCAATATGAACCCTGAAGTGCAACAAAAAATACACCAACATACATAGAAACGGACTAATATATAACAATGACCATAAATGGGAAATGAACTTTAATTTTAATGATTATTTTCTTTCGAGAAGCATGCTTTAGCTTTAAGTTGATGTTTGTTTTGAAGTATTGTTTAGTTTTTATAATTCTATACTTTATATATTTTAACTATTATAGAATGACATATAAGTTAGATAACATTATTTCAAAACATCAAACGCATCTTCCAAAAAGTAAAACGTATAGCAAAGCATAACAGAGACGTTGTGTCCTGAATTTTCTATATGTATATGGAAAATTGCTAAATCATGAATAATTATGTAATTATATAATGTTATGACAAATAAAGGCGACATTAGTTTTACGATCTTTAAATCCCATTTATCGATCTAGGAGAAACAAATCAAGGTAGAGAACAAACATGATGGAATCGCATAACTCCATATTTAGAGAGACCAGTAAGTTAAATTGGGCAAACGTCTCCTACTATTCAAGCACTCCAATGGGAATCACACTCAACTTTTTAAATTGCAATTCAGGAGTTCTTTTAGGAACTCATTTGTTCTAATAACATACACAATTCATCAGTTTTCTTTTAAGGATTGGCAAAGGTGTTTAAAAACTTCGAATATAAATCCCTATTCAATATCATGCATTAACACATCAACTTCATAGTATTCATATTTTTCAAATTTCTACTGACTACAGGGGTGATTCTGTAGCATCACGAAAAGGCATATTAGACCGGAATCGACCGAATTCCAACTAAATTTGAATGAATGTTCAATAACAGACAAAATTGATAGTTAATTGATAGCGGTGCTTCCGTGAACTTTAAATTTTCATTGAAATTGACCCCTTGGTTGAAGCTTGCTCAGCATCACATGCAGAAACTATTTAACTCTTAATAGACAACGGTACAAATTTAAAATCCAGAGACAAAATATGGTTTGATTGTAATAGAGAAATGTCAAATGCTTTCAAGTTATATAATTATTGCCTAATAAATAGACTGACATTAACGAATAAAAAAAAACATGTCTCAAACTGATGTTTTAATTGCTTTTTTTATCTACCATTTAAATTGAGGCCTTCACATTTCAACATCAAGCGTCATTAGCACTTTTTCTGTTATATATATAGTTCGAAAAAGTTAAATTTGCTTGGAGCTATTTTTATGCTTGCGCCAATTGTGAGTTTAAGTAGACAAATGTGAAACTAACATACCAAGTTAGAAGCGGTACTTTTGATAAGTTTTTATTAATAACTAAGAACCAAATGAGAATATATCTACTAAGAAAAAACAAACAAAGATACGTTATCAAATTATACCGTGCATATGGTTTTACCTATCCTTGAACATGCGAAATACAATTAAGACCAGTAGAAAAACTTAATTAAAGAAAAACTACTCAAATTATAGTTGAGTTATGATATTTCTGAATATATATATTCTATAAGGAACAACATTGAATAATTCTTTCGTGAAACATAGACAAATGATACCAAATTGACATCTTATGAGAGTCGATTCCATTCGTAAAATATGGCTTGAAGATACAAAATTGATATTCTATGAAAGTCAACATTCAAATGATTCCAATTGTAAACTATGGCCAGGAGATACAAATTTGATATTCTTTGAAAGCCAACATTAAAATGATTTCATTCGTAAAATAATGACAGGATATACAAAATTGATAGTTCTATAAGGGCAACATTACAATGGTTCAATTCGTTAACTCTTGACAGGATATACAAAATTGATATTCTATAGGTAACATAATATTGTGGTGAATAATGAATTCGGGAGAAGTCAGACGTAACAGAGGGACGAAAGATACCAGAGAGAGAGTCCAACTCAATGATTGACTGCAAAGGTTGGGATAGTACACTATTTTAATATAAATTTAACGTTTTTAAACTCTAACAAGTTTAGGGCATATAAAAAATGTGTAAATATGCCACAAAGTCCTTTATTTTGACCTTTGTTCACGAAACTTCATAACAAAGTGTCATAATTAAAGATCCAAAGACATTTTCTATTAGAAATTACTTGTCTATATTTACAGAAATGCAACCTATAAGGGGCAACATTAAAATGATTCGATTAGTAACTAAATAGTCGAAAGTTCCAATCTGATATCATATGACGATCTGCAATATGGTAACAAATCCAAAGTAAGGGGAACGGGATTGATAGTTATGCAAACTCAAAGGTCGAACACGCTGACAACACAATAGCAAAAACAAGTTTAACGTAGAAAAGTTGAGCCTGCGCAACACAGACTCTACCAAAGAAGATAATGATTTTAACAGGTGTGTCGACTAAGAATGTGCTGAATATGATTAACATGTTACAAAAGAGGGACGAAATATACCAAAGGGACAGTCAAACTCATTAATCGAAAATAAGCCGTCATGTTTACGCAAGTAAAATATATTGATAAGTTGGTAAAAGTTATTCAGAATCACGCCATAAAAATCATAAGATATCTCAAAATCTGATTGGTTGTTGACTCTCAATGTTCAAAATAGTTTTTATAAGAATTCTTCGACTGTTTTATAAATTGTTTATCTTATTGGGCCTGTTATAGCTGACTATGCGGTATGGGCTTTGCTCATTGTTGAAGGCCGTACGGTGACCTATATTTGTGTCATTTTGGTCTTTTGTGGATAGTTGTCTCATTGGAAATCATACCACATCTTCTTGTTTATATTCTCAACTCATTATAAGATATCCCAAAATCTGCAAATCATTGGTGATTTCAATTCAACACGCGAAACAATCTGCTAGAGAAGCTGCAGTTGTTCGTAAATTTTTCGGAAAGATACAAATGAAATATATAAATTTAAAAATACCAAAGAAAACGATACCCTCAACAATAATATTACCTAATACATATAAAGTACCATCAACGAGTTATTCAACGAATGTATTTTTTTTTCAAAAGAAATAGTGATAGACAAAACACTTTTCATTGTACCCTGAAAACATAAAAATATCAAAATAAAAAAGAAACGTTGTTTATTTTTGGAAACTAATTGTCCTTTAAAGATCCTTAATTTAAACTCTACCAAGTAATCTTTGTGCTTAATGTTTCCAAATGCTGCTAATTTTTTATTGTTGATTTAAAATTTGATGTATTTGATTTACGTAGGTGTTTCAAGGTTTTGTCTGTCGTTAATAAAGCAAAGGTCGTACGCAAATCTGTAGTAAGTGATATATTCACGTCATTCGAAATTTAAGTACATACATTAACATGATCATGATAAATACATTTATGTCTTGTAATGTCGTTCATTTTACATTTTTATATTAACGATGTGATGGATACAAGACGAACATGAGGGTAGTTGCAATAACTCTATAATCCCTAACGCTCGTCGTTTCATTTTCACCATCATTCAAATACGTGGAATGTATACTTGTTTATCTAAAGCACAGCAAACATTTAATCAGTAAAAGTTCTATAGTTAACTTAAAAAAACTCGAGTCATTACATTTCTCACAAGATTGTGTTTGTTTTAAATGTACGTGTCAAACATTCACATGATATGGTGCATTTATATTGTGTTGGCATTGTTCTATTTGTTTGTAAGTCATTTGTTTCGTATTTCTATGATGTACATGATGTATGCGTACGCAGTTTGTGATTGTAAGATCCAAACAAGTGTCATTTAATGTGATACCTAACACTTTCACTAAACTTAATTTGACTCGTTTGATTTTCATCAAATTTTGATAAAGTATTTACTTTGACCCTTTAACAAAAATATAAAATTTTCAAAAATGTTGAACCAACCGTTTTTATCAGAAAACATTACACTGGCTATATAGCATAAAATTGAAAATGGACATGGGGAATGTGTCAAAGAGACAGCAACCCGACCATAGAAATAACAACAGCAGAAGGTCACTGACAGGTCTTCAATGTAACGAGAAATTCCCACACACAGAGGCGTCCTTCAGCTGGTAGTTTGACAAAAAACAATTTTGATCATTGCGAAGCTTAATAGTCCCTTAACACCACAACGTAATTCAAACGTTTAGCTGATTTTACAGAGTTATCTCCTTGTAGAGTTAGGTACCACCTTAATCAATTATTTTGGCAATGTGTAGGTACTATTAACAACTTGCATACAGCTTCACTGCTTAGCTAGCTGTATAATCAGTTTTAATCCATATTCGTCGCAAAATGCATGTACAAAGTCAGAAAGATGGTAATAATATTTCACTTCCTTCCGTTTGTTTATAAACATGAAGGTAATACAAAAACAGGTCAAAATGCAAAGTAAGCAGCAAAACAATAGCTGAATAGAAATAAGATAACATGTGTCTACAGAGATGCCAATAATTTCACTGCTTTACATATACAATTTTAAAATAAACAGTTATACTTAGTAGAATGTATCAGATACTGAATCTTTTTTGAGTCATACTAATTAAACACCTGTTGATGACTAAACAAAGTACTACCTCCTGGTATTTTCAATATTTCAATTGATTTCTTTGTTTCTCTTTTTAACTTGAGTTCTTTTATTTTAAACACAATTACTGTATCAAAAGCACTGTCTGCAATATCCTGGTCTAATATATACACTTTTTTATTTTTGAATTAAACTTGCATTCGTGAAAACAATTGATAAAATAATGTGACACAGGCATTTACTTATATCATGTTTATGGGACAATTTTTTCTCACATAAAAAAAAAAGTCATTTTCGTTAATCATGTTTACTTTTGGAATATATGTTGTATACATTTCAACAATATACCAAAGTGATATTTTTATAACGGTGAATATTAAAATTATTTTATTTGTAAAACATAGACAGCAACAATCGATTTTATTTGTGAATTATAGTTTACCCTTCCGGAACACATGATATCACCCGAAGATTTTAGTGGGTTTTGTGTTGCTAAGTCTTTCTACTGTGTATCTTGTGCACTATTGTTTGTTTGTTTGTTTTTGTTTTTCTCTTTTAGCCATCTCGTTGTTAGTTTATTTTCGATCTTTCGAGTTTGAATGTCCCTCTGGTATCTTTTGTCCTTCTTCTATTGGTGGCAAATGCAAATATCTATTGCATATGCTGATAATTGTGAAAAATCGATGCGGCAAGACGAAAAAGGGGATTTGTATTTGGCTCATCACTTACATCAAGGCATCTTAAAATTTGAAAATTTTCGAAATGCAAATGGCATCACCATTAAACTAATTAAGTGTAAAATTTTATGATGAACAGTTTTTCCTAATAAAAATTAAAGACAATACTCTTATCCGGGACAACAAAACAAATTCTGGAAATATAAAAACAACAAAAAACAACACTTTGGGCGCTTCACTACTTGATTTTTGTACAAGTCATCAATATGAAAATCAAATAAAAACAAAACAAAATACTGTGAAACTGATAGAATCACATAACATTATAATTTGGAGACAGAGTACTTTGGCATCATACATGAGGAAAAAACTTAAATAAGAATTAGATACCCTTGATCAAGAAATTTCCACTAAGGGTATCATGTGAATAAAGATCGTATAAATAAAACATAAAATATAACTGCACACAAAACATTTGCGGAATAACAAGTTAAAAATAAAAATAAAAAAACTTTAATTAAAACACAACTAAGTAAACTTAAAATTTAAAATTGTCGCGAACCATATGTTTATGTTTAAAAAAAAATCGAATTAATTTCTTTACTTTTGCAAATGTTTTGCGTAGGTTTTGTGTTGTTCAAAAGTACATATACAATCCTTGATTTTTTTAGTACTTCCAGGTTTGGGCAGACGTAAATACAGAATAGATGGCACGGCAATATATAGTTGGTGATATACTCACGTCATTCGGAATTTTAGTAAACATATAGATTACTTCAAATAGATCATTTCACATCAAATAACTACTTTTATACAGTATATTAACTTCACGTTTACTGAATGGGATACGTTCATGTGTAAAGTGAATGTCTTCGTGTATTATTCCCTGGTTTCCTAACAGCATGCATTGTTTTGCACGGGTCTACTATTAGAAAATAAGTTTCGTTAGTATACTACAAGCTGTTAAAACTTTGCAACAAAATAGATATATGGGTAATTAACATACGGCACATAAAGCAAACTCTTGAAATATAAACAAAAATGTCGAATCGAAAATTTGAAAAAGAAACCATGCTTATTTCTAGTTCAAACATCCTTCCATTTTGTCATAAGAAGTAATCATTAAGAAAATATCAATTGCATTCGTTAATACAAATCTTTATCATGTATATATTACACAGTGTTGTATTTATATGTTGTGTTTACGTTTATATGTCCTTGTTTAATTCTAAGAAAAGAAAACACTTTCCTTAACCAAACCTAATCGTACCTTGCGTACATTACAAAAAAAACATACTTGTCTCGACCATTTTATAGGTTTTTAATGGAGAAAGTGTTCAAATTCAAAATTGTAAATACAGAATCTGACCAAGATATTGACGTTTAATAATTTCATGCATCCGAAGGGCTTATCTAGATTTACCTATCAGGAACGCTCAAAGTCAAACATTGGAAATCGAAGGATGCATAAGTAACGAAACTGATGAAGAGCTATATGTCAAACATACCTAAAATAAATAGCCAAATTCATCTAAAGTCAAGTTTGCCTTAGGGAGTTAATACTTTCTTTTTGTTTATAATTGCAAAATTTATAAACGGACTATTTGAGAAAAGTTTCTTAAATCATGTCAGTACCGACATACTGACTGTTGAGCTGATTGTCTACTATCAGAGGTATCGACGCAGTCATGTGAAAAAATAAAAAAAAATATTGTGCTGATATTTCGTTTACAATGACAAGGCTTTGTGATGACATCTTTATACAATGTTCTCTGGACTGGTCTTTAATAATGTATTACTAACAACGAAGGTAAACACTATAATAATATCGGCTGACCTTTCTTGTCTGTGGAAATAACTTTCGTATGTGTTTACATTCTCATTTTATCTTAACCGGTTTGATGTTGTTAAAACTAATGTTTATGTTTGTTTTGTTGAATATCAATTAGATTTTTGTATATAACATATTTGGTGTTGTTGATTTGCCACAAATTATCTTTCCTAGTTTTTTTACCGTATACTTGAGGTCCTCCCATACCTACCTATCGCAGGAAAGACAAATGTGGTTTGTCCATGTTACAAATTTCAAACTGTCAATGTTAATAATGATGTTATTTTGCTTCTCACATTTGACATCAAAATAAACCACGTGTTTATAGGTTAAAGTAAATTATAAAATTTATAAGAATAATAAAAATAATTCCGAATTTAGAGGCACTTCCAAATGAAAGTCCTTTAATATCAAATTGCAAAATCAAAAAGCTATCACACAGGCATTCCAACATTTTTATGAAGAAAATGGTAAATGAAACCTGTGTTTATAGCTAGTGAAACCTATACCTTGTATGAGGTCGCATTACATTTCATTATATTGACTACGGTGTGAACACAAAACAAACAAACATAATAAAAAAATGACAAAACTAGGGACACGGAAGTCAACATTGTATAGTATACTTACAACAAAGAAAGATACGTGTGTCAACACAGTCTCCGTCATCATAAACATATATTATCATTTGTTTGTCTGAGCTGATGTCTGTCTCTCTGTGTGAACTTGCTGTACTGCCTTTATTTGTGTTTGTAAAACTAAAATGATAGAAAACAGATTATTTTGAGTTGAAAATTAGTTCACATGCCCTCGTTGCATATTCAAAGAGAAAGAACAATGACACCTTTCAAATTGAATTATATTAACAAGTTAACACATGTAGCCTTTAAAGATTATTCGAATGTTACAAAATCTCAACATTATTCAGACACCTTAGCGATAAAGTCCGTAATAATTCTTCAAATTTCATATTGCAGCTGCTTCTCGGTTGACAATCTTCCTAAACATTGTCAGAAATACAACCATGACAGCTCAACCGTATGCTAAAATATGTTCCTCTGTTATTGTTCGTCCCTCTTTTATATGTCTTTGTTTATTTTGTTTTGCTGTTTTGCACGAAAGAAGTTTAAATCAAGTGATCAAAAAACAATTCTTATCATACGTTCTTCTAAAGAAAACGTTGTATGTATTGTTTTCAAATAGGTAATACTTGATTAATTGAGTGTTCAGATACACTTTCAATGAGCTACACGACGAATTATACACTGGTTGTGGGATTCGAATATTCTTTTTATGAGTATGTCCTCATTTCCTATTCCCCCTACTACTTTTGATATAGTTGAGACGTTTATTATTTTTATAGTTTTTTTTGGCATATGCTATTAAACGCGATAACACATTGTTCTTGCTAAAACGACACCTAATATGTTCCTTAGTTATTTGCAAGTAAGCTTGTTTTTCATGTTTTTGTTTCTGACTCTGCCGTGATGTCAGTCAATTTCTGGTTAAAAAGCTTTCTGACAATTAAGTATAGTTTATAGCTTTTTACAGACAAATAACAACTTTTGAATAGTTTGAGCAAAGACAGCAGAAATATTAAATACGTACCAGTTCAAATAAATTTTGTTTACGGGCTGGATTCACCCAAATTCACTAGTCGAGAAATTAACTGAAACACTTGAATTAATAAAGAGCTGCTCAAATAATAATTGTTAATAAGTGATACACATTATGATAACATACAACATTTTTTATGATGCATCGTAATTTTACGGGAGTCTGATGAATAAGTGTTAACATCATTGCAAATTCCCAGGTAATGTCAATAACATAATAGAGCTCAAATGTCACTCTTACATAACATATAAATACTTCAGTGAAAAAAGTCACTTTGAATGAAATTTTATTAACATGATCAAGCAAGTATATGAACATCCTGATATACTAGTAATTACCAGAACAAAAAGGGAAAAAACGCCATAGCCACTTCATGTAAATACAAAGAATGAAAAACCTAGGAAGGAAGGGAATATTATTAATATGGGGACGGAGTCCCCAATTACGGTAGAAAAATTAAAAAAAAAAAAAAAAATCGGGAAAATTACCCGAATTTTTCATTGTACTAATGAACTCAAAATCGTTAACTTTTTTTTATGTCATGTTTTGAAATCCCGGACCGCGCAGAAATCTACAATATACTTCCTTTTTCCGGTCTCGTTATGAATCTTTGAGTAAAATATATATTTATCAGTCTAGTATAAAAAGGAGGGAACGCAATACCAATTTCATTTTTTAAAACAATTCTTTGATATGAAAAAACATTACCTGATGAAAGCGTTTCTTTGTTACCATTGCATATGACGTCATAATTTAAATAACGTCACAACTAAAATCCCTAACAACAGAACCAAAATCGGAAACGTTACGGTATTTCCGTTTTATTTTTTTAACAAATATTAAAGTTACAAAAAATAATGCATACAGACTTCGTCCCCATTTACAGGTTATGCCTGCCTCATATTAGGTTTAACAATATGCACTCACAATATAATTGATTGATTTGTATTTACTAAAATGAAACAAAAGTATAAACAATAATTCAAATAGTCTTTCTTCTGTATCTCGATTTACCAATGTTTCAGTCTTAAGTTCTTTTTAATGAATAAGTCTGACGCTTTTCTGTTCTAATGTTATAATAGTTTGTTGCAAAGTCCAGATTCCCTCGATACGTATGTGACCAGTTTAATTATGCATGATGTAGACTCCTTTATTTCAAATTTTGTATGAAATTTTCATAACAGTGACAAACGTTACCGTGTGAATTGACTTCCTACCGAAATCATATTTTGTTGAAAGTATTAGTGCTCACAGTACACAGCTCGATTTGTATGAAATATCCATAACAGTAACAAACTGTCCGTGGTTAATTTGTTTGAAACTTATAACGTGCTAAGACCACATTTTATTGTTGACTGCATTTGTCTCAGTTTTGTTGCAGCGTCTTGAATTTTTACATTTCATTGTTCTGTTTTCCTTATTTGATCTGTAGTGTTCTAACAGTTCGATAATTTTACGACTTTCTCGCATGAATCCATAGTGAAATACAGTCAAGCCACGATGATCTCTGGATTTTAAATCTGCTCCGTTGTCGAGTAAAAGTTTAACAATTTCTCCATTTGATGCCAAACAAGCTTCCATTAGAGGTGTCAGTCCTGATGAGAATTTAAAATTTACGGAAACTCCACCATCAATTAACAGTTTTATTAATTTTGTTTTGTTTGATAACAATGCTTCGTAAAATCTCAAACGGACTTCGCTTTTTTCTTCTATTGTCGCTTTTTTCATGATGATATAGATCTTTATAGCGCTGTTGACAGAATGTGAAATATGCTCAGATAATTGAGTTTTAAGCTTTTCATGAGATCTAAGTGTTAATTAAGGTTGTTAAGCATTCTGTTATGCAACACGTATTTTATCCAATGATTTACGGGAGAACGGCTAACTTGTTAGAAAAGGGTGTTCTAAATTGAAATATCAAGAAATGAACGAACTGCGTAGGCTTTTGTCAAAATTATCCAGAGATACATAACTAATATAAAAAAGAAGATGCGGTCTGATTGCCAATGAGACAACTACCCAGAAAAGACTAAACCACTAAACATATAATAGTTATAGGTAACCGTACAGCCTTCGACGATAATCAATGCCCGGAACGCATAGTAAACTATCAGAGGCCATACATTCACGAATATAAAACGATTAAAACAAAAAAAAACTGGCCCTTTGCATATAAAAAATGTGAACGAAAAACAAATATGTAACACAGAAATAACGAAATCCATTTAATTACAGTTCCTGACTCGGAAAAGGCACATATAAACAAAATTAAACATGTTAGCGTAAATCCTTTAGTACCAGGAACAATGGTGTTACAGTACAACATAAATACAATAAAGAAAAGTCAGTATAAAAAGGCTGAAACTCTTCATATAGATAAAAATAGTTATACATATAACAAAACACGTGGACGTTTTTAACACTTTTATGTTTGTCACAGATGAATTCATTGCAGCTATTAATACAAGCTTTGTCTTCTAATTACTGAACTCAATAAGTCATTCACCTAACGATATCAGTTTGTTGAGTTTTACAAATGTAGCATTATAGTTGCAGGTAGGTTCAAGAGTGTGCACACAATCCTAGAATACCGCCGCACTGGTCTAGATAAATGCGTTCAAAACAATGCTAACATTAAACCAAATACAATGAAAGTTCAAATTAGGAAACCTTAGCAATAATTGTTGTCGGTTTTAATATCATTTGGGGTCAAATGTCATTATATATAGTTGACCTAAATATTTCTTTGATATCAAATGCAGCCTGTCTTAAACATGTTTAAATACAAAATGAAAAAGCAAGAACAATTATAGAAGGACAAAGTTTGTTCATGTTTGAATGCCAACTAGTTATAATATATATCATTTTTATAATTACCACTTACAGTCTTAATATCATCATTATCAACATCATTATCAAATATCAAAATTCGATGTTTTGCATTTAATTATGAAAATTGAGTCTCAAAAACATTTATGTCAAACAATGCTCCTCAACTTCGTACTTTATTTGGCTTTTTTCAACTTTTGTGGATTCGAGCGTCACTTATGAGTCTTTTGTAGACGAGATAGACGTCTGGCGTATACATAAAATTTAGTCCTGGTATCTGTGATGAGTTTATTATGTATGTGTTTTTTGTTTTTTTGTTGTTGCTAGAAAAAATAGTGAAATGTGTTGGCACAAACAACCAAACAGTTAAGATGATCATGCATATGTATTATCGAATACTTTTTCGTACCAAAGTTATCTCCCCAAACACTTTTTTTTCTATCATTTCTTCTCGTTTGCAATTGTAAAGACTGTGACATGTTATTGATTTAAGTGTATTTGTTTCATAAATAGTCTTTTACAACTGTGAATTAACAGCTGTGACACATTATAGTTTCAGAATTGTTAACACGGTAAACTATGAATAATGTTTTCAATTGCTGAAAATAGTTATCAAAACAAACCAGTTATTAAATAAAAAAAAGGTTTAAACCCTAGCTTGTTAATAATATATTTACAAATAACAAAGATGTTTGACATAGTTTGATATACAAACTAATCAAGGGAAACACACATCTCCCAAAGCAAGCATGCCGTACGCCTGCGAAAACCAATTACATACACAGAAACATGTCACAGCTTTGGATCTACTTGATTGTGCACTATCTGAACTTGAAAATTGAAAATGTATTAAAAAAACCTAAACATACTATTTAGCTACCACTTTGTCTATAAAGCGAGTTTCAAACACACTGTGTAATTCAAAAAAGTATATACGAAGAAGTATGGGAATTGTCGAAATATAGTAGTAAACAAGAACGCATTTCTACGAATACAACCCGTTTTAAAGCTTTTCATCAGCCTTAACATTCAAAATTCTATAGTAAAATATAATACAGTGGGAGGTTTGGCTAGCCATAAACAAAAATCAAACCCATCACTTATTTATAACATGTCCTGTTCCTATTTCAAAATATGGTTGTAGTCCATTTCTATGTGTGCTGTAATGTTGTTATTTGTATGTTACAATTAATAGATATAGGAAGATGTGGTGTGAGTGTTAATAGTCTATTTTTTTGTTTCTTTAATTTCGTTCCATAGTTGATGTTTTTCTCGTCGGATTTTGTTTATGACCCATATTTGTTTTCGTTTAATCGATTGACTACTATTGCACAGCGGTTATACTCCTGAATGCCTTAATTCATAGATAATATTCTAAACATGCAGAACACATTTTTTCCCCATTTAACAGTGATAAAATAAATTTGCACTATAGCTAGTATTTTGCAAATAAGATATCGTTCTTCAGCTGACACACAGTTTGTTTTTAAGAAAAACAAGTACATCAAATAAGGCTGCAAACATTAAGACTACGAACGACACAAATCAAACCACTTCTGTTGACTTTGTACCATTCGGGATCTTGAACTTGCCACAACCAACCCCAATATTCTGGCAAAACAAATGTTTAATATTTAACCTCATTGAGGTAATGGTTAAATATGTCAAACTGATAATGCTTCAAGAAGATTGGCGATCATTACTGCTCAAAACATCAGTTGCAGTTTTGATCAACAGTTATATAACGTAATGTAATAGAGCAGGAAACATAATTTACATTACGTACATTTAGTCAATCGCATGTATCATTAATTCGCATTTTTCAAATTGAATTATTTTTGAAGAGCAAATTTAAAGTAAGTTCTTAACAGTATGATTTATTTTTACAAGGGTACATGTATCACCAGCCCAGTAGTCAGCACTTTGGTCTTGACATGGATATCAATTATATGGTTATTTTATAAATTTGCCTGTAAACAAAACTTTGACTTTTTTTTCAAAACTAAGGATTTTCTTATTCCAGGAGTAGATTACCGTAGCTGTATTTGGTATAACTTTTTGGAACTTTGGATCCTCCATGCTCTTCATCTTTCTGCTTATTTGGTTTTATACCAATTTTGATCTGAGCGTCACATATGAGTTTTAGGTAGACGAAAAGCGCGTCTTGCGTATTCGTAGTACATTTAAATCCTGGTACCTTGATAATTAATTGTACCCTAAGGATTCATCCTTGATCGTCCATGGTGCAGTTCATCTAGGATAAAAAAAATCAAAATACAACTTTTTAACAATTTTTTTATGTCAAATAACAACATTTTCGGTAACAGACTTTGCTTGATTATAAAACGTTTTGGACAATCCATTACGACTTAACCTCGCTTTATCTTGTAAAAAGCGAAGATTGCTGTTGAAAAATATACAATACCTCAGAACAAGTATCTCTAATATCTAATACAAGTCAGAAGCACGACTCATAGTAACAACATACATGAGAGCAAAACCATAACCTACGATAGCCAAACACCCTGCCTTCTGTATCAAGTCATTTACAACAAAATCGTCAAAGCAGTTTTAATTCAATATATTTTAATGAAAAACGAATGATTTGTTAACAACATTATATTATAAAAAAAAATTGCCCTGATATCTTGCGCTTACATGTTTTAAATACATTTAATTATGAATTATCATTGATATTGTAATATTTATGAATTAACCGTTTCCGAAATTTAGACTATTTTGATATACTAAGGCTTTTCTACCTCAGGCATAGGTTACCTTAGCTGTATTTGGTAACACTTTTGGAAATTTTGGATCTCAATGCTCTTCAACTTCGTACTTTATTTGGCTTTTTTAAAACTTTTTGAGAATAGAGCATCACTGATGAGTCTTTTGTAGCCGAAACACGCATCTGGCGTATAAATAAAATTTAGTCCTTGTATCTATGATAAGTTTATTCATTATCACACACAAATTTCAAAAATAAGTAGAAGTAGAACAAATTTACAGGATTGTTTATGCAATTTGTTAACCGAATTTCTGTAAATGTCAATTTCATGCAATATAACATGTATAAAATGTGGGGAAAATCATCAAACTGTGCATCACTATAGGTTCAAACTATCAGCTGAATATTGCGGCATATGAAAAAATTACACGTTAAAAATGTTATTGTGATATATAAGATATTGATATTTACTGGAATTCGGTTACCCAATTGCGATAATATTATTTTTTAAATACGTTAAGACAGTTGTGTAACTTTTGTACTGTAAAATAAAAATTAAAGAAAAAAACTATAATTTGAGCAACAAAAAAGCACGTGAAAAAGCACCTGAAATCATCCCCAGTTTATGGTGGGGTTCGTGTTGCTTAGTCTTTAAATTTCAATGTTGTGCCATGTGTACTTTTATTTGTCTGTTTGTCGTTTTCAGTTTTTCAGCCACGGCGTTGTCAGTTATTTTCGATCTATTATTTTAACTGTTCCTTTGCTATCTTTTGCCAATCTCCTTATCATTTTTATTGAGCATCACATTGAATTGTCTGATGAGTAGTAAGAATCATGTCAAACTTGGTTTACTGTAAGTTCCAACGTTTCCACAAAATAAACCGCATTGTTAGTTTGTACTTTTATATTATTTTACAATTTATAATTGAATTCTTATAGCAACAATATTAGATAAATTCGAAGGTATATGAAAATCATCCTTAACAGAACATGTTAATCTAATATGGACACGTTAGTAGAATAAGTTCACGAACAAGGTTTTTTTAGCGTCATAAAAGTGTCAATTATTTTGTATTTGACCTTTTAAGGCAATTAAAAGCGCGGAATTAGGTCACTATATACGCTGAACAGTCCATCCCACTCTAAAATACAGAAGAATATTTGTATATCATAAATTCTGAGGCAAATAATCTCCAATTATACTATGAAAATGACTGTTGCCTTTTTCAAAACATGTATGATACGATAATAAACTGTTTTAGAAGGTTATGCTGTTTTGTAATTATGTTTAAACTAGTTTAATAAATAAAGGCAACAGTAGTATACCGCTGTTCAAAACGCATAAATCCATGGACAAAAAACAAAATCGGGGTAACAAACTAAAACCGAGGGAAACGCATTAAATATAAGAGGAGAACAACGACACAACACCGAAACGGACCAAGCAACAGACAAAACACCACGAGAATAACAAATATAACATCAAAACCAAATATATGAATTAGGGATAGACAAGTACCGTGCCACGTCTTATCTCAAAAATAAGAGAAAACACAAACGACTCAACGTTAAAATGAAACACACACACAGAAACGAACAATATTATAACAATGGCCATCTTCCTGACTTGGTACAGGACACATTTAAAGGGGAATAAAAGTGGTGGGTGTCAAAGGTCAAAGATCAAAGATGTGTAATGAAAGACCTTTTTTTTATGAAAAAGGAAAAAGACAAAGATTGAAATCAAGGCAAACAAAACAGACCATGGAACAATAAAAAAAAACCGATAAACTCTAGATTAAACTTGTTCGATGCCACAGCTGTTGGATGTTTCGTCCCCGAGGATTTTACCAGCCCAGTACGAAGTGTTGACTACATGAATATCAATAATGTGGTCATTTTTATATATTTCCTATTGATAAAACTTTGATTTTTTCGAAAAACTAAAGATTTTCTTATCCCAGGCATATATTACCTTAGCTGTATTTGGCACAACTTTTTGGAATTTTGGATCATCAATGCTCATCAATTTTGTACTTGTTTGGCTTTTTAAATATTTTTACATGAACGTCACTGATGAATCTTATGTAGACGAAACTCGCGTTTGGTATACTAAATTATAATCCTGGTACAATGTAATAACTAATTAGAGGCTATGGAAGCTTTTTGTTGTTCAAGTCTCTCTCATCAATTCTGAATATGAAAAGCAAGTAAGAAATTAAAACAAATTCCATATCACAACTATTAGGAGACAGGGTACTTCGACAGCTTACATGTGAGGAAACAGAATGACATTTTTTTGTAAATACCCTTGAAGAAGTAATTTAAACCATGAATATTATAGAATAAAGTTAAAAGCAATACATAACACTTGTGTAACAAGTATAAGTACAAATATAACAAATGAAAAAAAAACAAAAAAAACCACAGGAACGGAAGGTCCTTAATTATAACTCATATGAATAATCTCTAACTGAAATGTCGCTACCAATGTACAAATGTACTATTGTTTATAAAAAAGTAATTTCAAATTTATTTCCTTGTTTTGCGTAGTGTTTTTGCTATTTTAAAGTACAAACATACACAATTATTGAAACTATTAGTTTTGCAAGGTTTGGCAGACGTTAATACAGCAAAGATCGTACGGCAATACATAGTTGATAATTTATTCATGTCATTCGAAATCCTATTAAATATACAGATTGTTTCAAATCGAAAATATCACTTAAATCTTCTTTTTTCATTCAGTAAATTACCGTAACGTTTAATAATTGAAATACGCACACATGTATATGAATATTGTTCATGTATTGTTTTCCAGGTATTTATTGTTTACACGGGTTTACAATTAGAAAGGAAGAAACGTTAGTTTCTTCTAGAATCTGTATCAAAACATTGCAACGACATGTATTAGTATATTGAAAGTTAAGATAGAGCACATGACACAATGTCGTGAGATAAAGTAAGTCGAATCGAAAATTTTGGAAACAAACAATGATTTTTTGTTGAAACGTCCTTTCTTTTTGTCATCAGAAGCAATCCTTAAGAATAACAAAATAATTGCATTTAATCATATTTTGATTATTTAAGCGATTATGTTTGTTTTGTTCACTCATCGTTGCAAAACTAACGGAATTTGATGAGACTGTCGTAAAAGTTGGAGGTTAAGCGCTATTAAACCAGGTTCAAACCACCATTTTCTAAATTTGAAAATGAATCAGGAACATGACAGTTGTTTTCCATTCGTTTGAAGTGTTTTATCCTTTAATTTGGCCATTTTTTATAGACTTTCCGTTTTGAAATTTCGTCGGAGTTCAGTATTTTTTTTATTTTACTTTTTATGAATACAAATCTTTCTATTACACAGTGTTGTGTATATATGTTGTGTATTGTGTTGATATGTTCTTGTTTAATTCAGAAGAAAATGAAACACATTCCGAAACTCAACTTGGTCGTACGAAATATATAATACAAAATACTTATCTTGACAATGTTATTTTGTTTAACGGAGATATCGTGCAAATTCAAAATTGTCAATACAGCATCCTACCAAGGAATAGACAGGAATTTACTTGTGGGGTTTTGTTTTGCAATGACAATGCTTTACGATAACAGGAAAGCATTCGATTTCATACTCTGATCTGGTCAAATGTTATATATGCTAACTTACTAAGACGATAATATAACAAGGTTAATAGTATACTTTATCGTGATGATTGTTAAACAGATAAAATAGGGAAACTTGACTTTAAGTGATGCTCTCCAGTCATTGTTATTTATTCGAAATTTTGACCACATTGATGTAATAAACATGTTAAACTGTTCAACTGGTCATGGTTGGGAACATAAACAATTAGCTGAAGAAAACAACAGGTGTAAAAGTACTATGTGATAACAAAAAAATACTTTCAATCCTGTAATAGATATAAGAAGATGCGGTATGAATGCCAATGAGACAACTAGTCGCTAAAGTCACAACTTATTAAAGTTAACCATTATAGGTCAAAGTCGACGGTCCACTTCAAGGAAAATTACGAGTTTAAAATCATGCAAACGGGGCAATCATCGGTTTAATCTATATAAAAACGAGATTTTATCAAAATTTAGTATACTTCAATGGGATCAATATTTTCATACAAATTTCATTGTGATTGTCATACTAAATTTTTAATTGTTAGAAAATATATCAAAGTAATCTGTAATATATATTTTCCTTTATAAAGTTGTATATACTCACAAAAATCAGAATTGAATATGAATTAAAACATCTTATATTTAATCAGATATATTTTTGTATAATTTCAATCGTATAAAAAACTTAGGTTAGACATGCATCATAGCAATTACAAAATACTATCTAAAACTTTGAGCATTACAGCTGTTAGACTATTGTAAATAATGTCATTAAATCTTTGAGGATTTTTATTATGTATTACATATCACCCTCCACTTGACTATGTTTGCAATTTGTTCAAGATTCTAACCAATTGAATAGTTTGGATTTATAAAGCAAATTGCAATTTGGATACATGTTGGAGGAAAGTGGAGAGAACAATACATATCAGAGTTTATTTAGTTCAGTTTAGGAGTTTTGTGTTTCTCTGTTTCCAAAAACTAAATTTCATAAGACTGTGAAAAAAATTATTTCATAATAAGAAAAAAAGGAGCTAAAAAAGCAGAGAGAAAGGTGAAAGGTTTATATTCTTGTTTTCGAAATGTAAGCCATTGCAAAATTGGCTGAAATGATTCTCTCTAACTTGTGTACACCTGTATCGTTTGACATGCTTGAACCGATTCCTTTATTTATCTTAAATATACAATATTAAAACTGTATTAAATACATCACGACAACTCCAATGTTAATACGCTATCAGTTGTACCCTGTTAACATAGTGACAATCGTTATTTTTGTAGTAATTCAATCGTATTAAAATCATGTTTATCGTGATATTAACAATATTTTAACACCATTTGAAAATGGATTTTCCCGTTTTCTATTTATAAATGGAAACTATTATAGCTAGTGATGATATTGCAACATTATGTACTATTTATAAAGCATGATGTTAGATGTATAAGACACGAGGATTTTTTTTGCGGTTTATATGGGTTGGGCTAAATGGTACTATACAAAGTTGATCATTTAAATATATTAGTATCGAAGGTGCTCGCAGTTACGTCGAATTGAAGTTGGTCACATTGGTATATTGACAGTTGCTGCTATGTTAATTGTACGCACATGCGTTTGAGGTATAAACCGAGGACAACGACACGATCAGAAACAGGAACAGTGTTATATGACATGCATTTGTATTTTATTTGAATCGAAGAAATCTCTACAATAAAGTAAAATAAAATTTTGTATCGCAAGAACTTATATATGTTACTCCGAGCAACTAATTATATATTTGTGTTGGTCAGGTTTATAGCCTTTTGTTTTTAGAGATTAACTACGACAAATTCGGAGGAGATGGGTGAGGAAGAATGTAAGACCTCTTGTATAATGTTGTCATGGTTGTATTCGTTTATAGCGCATCTTACAATGTAATAATGATACCGCGTTTACGTAAATAGTTATCAAAGGTACCAGAATTATTTTTTAGTACGCCAGACGCGCGTTTCGTCTCCATAAGACTCATCAGTGACGCTCATATCAAAATAGTTATAAAACAAACAAATACAAACTTGAAGGGCATTGAGGATCTAAAATTTCAAAAAAGTTGTGCCAAATACGGCTAAGGTTATCTATGCCTGGGGAAAAGAAAATCCTTTGTTTTTAAAAAAAATCAAAGTTTTGTAAACAGGAAATTTATAAAAATGACCACATAATTGATATTCATGTCAACACCGAAGTGCTGACTACTGGGCTGGTGATACCCTCGGGGACGAAACGTCCACCAGGAGGTGCATCGACCCAGTGGTGTAACTAGTTATCAAAGGTACCACGTTTCGTCTACATAAGACTCATCAGTGACGCTCATATCAAAATAGTTATAAAACAAACAAATACAAACTTGAAGGGCATTGAGGATCTAAAATTTCAAAAAAGTTGTGCCAAATACGGCTAAGGTTATCTATGCCTGGGATAAGAAAATCCTTTGTTTTAAAAAAAAATCAAAGTTTTGTAAACAGGAAATTTATAAAAATGACCACATAATTGATATTCATGTCAACACCGAAGTGCTGACTACTGGGCTGGTGATACCCTCGGGGACGAAACGTCCACCAGGAGGTGCATCGACCCAGTGGTGTAACTAGTTATCAAAGGTACCACGTTTCGTCTACATAAGACTCATCAGTGACGCTCATATCAAAAAAGTTATAAACCAAACAAATACAAAGTTGAAGAGCATTGAGGTTCCAAAATTTCAAAAAAGTTGTGCCGAATACGGCTAAGGTAATTATGCCTGGGATAAGAAAATCCTTAGTTTTTCGAAAAATTCAAAGTTTTGTAAACAGGAAATCTATACAAAATTACCACATAATTGATATTCATGTCTACACCGAAGTGCTGACTACTGGGCTGGTGATACCTTCGGGGACGAAACGTCCAACAGCAGTGACATCGTTAAAAATCGATAAAAATCGTTGTTGATGTCACATGCACATTGTGAAATTATATCTATGAGTGTGAAATATAAAAAAGGAGATTAGAAGTTGTGTTATATATCAATCAAATTATTAGCAAATAAAAACAATAAAATTCATAAATGTCAGATAAGAAACATTAATACACGTCATTAATTTTACTCTTTAACCATTGATACGCTAAGGTAATAACACTTTCATGTGTTTTTATTAATTAAAAATCAATCTGTTTAAACATGTCAGATAAAAACATACAATGGTGACCGAAGAAACGATGTCATCGCAAAGTTAAATAATACATTAAGTTTTAACAAAATTTGGTAGAAAATTATACTTTTTTTATGAATTTGTTGCTAATTCCAAATAGTATTGACACGATACCACTATAATGATTGTTCAACTCAGGAATGTATTCACCAAAATCCCTTATCTTGACCTTTTCTGGATGTAAAAATCAACGTGTTAGAATAAAACTTTGACAAAAACAGTTCTGTCTAACTATCTAACATGTCTTTAAGGCAACTTAAAGCATTTATTGTCTTGTAAATATGAACTTTATAATTGGGGCCAAATATGACCCTTACCGAACTTACTCCTTTGTTGGCAAAACTTTTTACTTCTCAATGCTATTCAACCTCGAACTATATTTGGCTTGGTGAATGTACTTTATATAAGCGTTACTGTTGAGTTTTTATCTATATTCGCAACGCAGGTCTGGTATACAAAATATATTCTAATTGCATTACAAATGGTTAAGACACTTGATAACTTATAATTATTCGAATTCACTTTTAATGAGCACCACAACGACAGCTTACACCAAAGTGGTATCGGCTGACCTTTCTTACCTGTGGAAATAACTTTTGTGTTTGCTTGTATTCTAATTTTATCTTACTCCGTTTGATGTTGTTGAAGTTAATGCTTATTTGTTTTGTTGAAGATCAATCAGTTTTTTGTATATAATCTATTCGTACCGAAGATCTTTCCTAGTTATATCACCGTACATGTACATTTGATGTCCTTCCGTATCAAACTTATGCAGGAGAGATAACTGTGATATGTTACCGAACTTCAACTGTTTATGAAATATATGAAATTATGTTGCTTCTCACGTTTAATATCAAAATTAACTATGTGTTTGATAGGTAAAGTAATATATCAAAAATACCGAACTCAGAGAAATATTCAAACTCAAAGTTCCTTATCAAATGGCAACATTAAAAACTCAAAAAAATCAAACGAAAGGAAACAATTGTTATATACCTGACTTAATCTAGGCATTTTTTGTTTCTATGTTGAAAATGGAAGATAAAACCTAGTGGTATAGCTAGTTCAACCTGTCACTCGTATAACGGTGCACAACAAAACATTAGATTGACGATGTTTGAACAAAACCAACCGACATATCATAACAAATGGCAAAAAAGGGATACATAATTCAAATTTGTGATGTATACTTACAAAAAAGGAAGTTGCGTGTTACAACAGTGCCTCGTCATTGTAACCACATAATAGCATTAGTCTATTGGAGCTTATGTCTGTCCCTCGATTGGGGACATGCTGTACTGCAATTATTTGTGTATTTTAACTAGAGACAAAGAACACATACTATAGTTTTTTTTTCAAATAGATTAAACCGTTGGTTTTCCCGGTTTGAATGGTTTTACACTAGTAATTTTCAGGCCCTTTATATCTTGTTGTTTAGTGTGAGCCATGGCTCCGTGTTAAAGGCCGTACATTGACCTATAATGCCCTTTTTCAATTATTATTTGGATGGAGAGTTGTCTCATTGGCACTCGCACTTCATCTTTCTTTATATATAGTTTGTTCATGTAAAATGCCCTTTTTACATATTGAAAGACAAAGAACGATGAAATCTTTCAAATTTAATAACCATATTAACACCTGTAGCTTGTAAGTCTAACCAAATGTAAGAAAATGTCAACATTCTTAACTTCCGTAATATTCATTCTGGTCTCATCAAGTTTTAGTTCGCAGCTGCTGGAAAATCTTTTCTAATAATGTCAGAACTACAATCAGGGAATCAGGGAAACTGAAACCGTATACACTGGTAGTGCGATTGAAAAATCCTTCTTATGAGTTTTTTCTTTTTTCTAACTACTTTATATATTGTTACTTTTTAAAATTTTGTTTAAAGGTTTTTTTTTTGCATGTGTTATTAAACGTAAATACACATTGTTCTTGCTTGTATGATTTCGAAGATTTTCACGGCTATTTTCAAGTTCACTTGTTTTTCTGATCTCTGTGATATGACTTCTTTTTCGCAATCGTAAAACATTGCATTATCATGTAAATCTGATTTAGTATCATCTAAATCAAATAGCTCGGTTCGATGTTTGTTGATGTTTGTTTTTGTTGCACGTCAGTGACTTTGTTATTTCGTTGTGTCCCGTTTATAGTTAATATGTTTCCCTTGGTTTTAGTTTGTAACCCGGATTTGTTTTTTGTTCATTCAAGTTATGACTTTTCAACAACGGTATACTTTTATTGGCTTTACTAACAATTCGTTAAACTGTTAAGTGTATATCGTAGTGGTTCTACCTTCCCCAAAATTAATATCAGCATTAGACATGTGTTTGAAAGGTTCTCTAAAATATTCTTTCAAATAAGAAGATGTGTGTTTTTCTTTAACGTATTTGTTACACAGACTATATTAGTGGTTGTTATAATATAGTATGAGCAACACAAATGGATATTTTAGCAGGAACTTAAAAAAAAAATATTATTATGAACGAGGTAAGCTTTATTTATGTCGAATGTCTTACTGATGCATTTTTACTTATACATTAAAAGTTACAAATATAAAAAACAAATAATGCACATTATGATATCAGACAATCATTTGTACGATACATCGTAATTGTACGGGAGTCTAATATCATAGCAAAAGTTACGATAATGCCAATAACATAATTAAGCTTAAAAATGTCAGTCGTACATGACATTTAAATGATAAAATGAAAACAAAGTCACTTTAAATGAAATATGATTAACATGATTACGCAAGTATATGAACATCCTGATATACAAGTAAATAAGTAATTAGCAGAACAAAAAAGAAAAAACGCCATACTTACTGCATGTAAATAAAAGTATGAAAAACCAGGAAAGGGAATATTATTAATGGATTCACAATACGCACTCACTATATACTGGATTGATTTTATTTACTAAAATGAAATAAAAGTATATACAATAATTCAAACAGTCTTTCTTCTGTACCTCGATTTACCAATGTTAAGGCTGACGTTCTTTTAAATCACTAGAAGTCTGACCCTTTTTTGCTCTAATTATGTAATAATTTGTTGCAAAGTCAACTTCCGGTATCCCTCGATACGTATGTGATGAGTTTAACTATTCATGATGATGACTCCTTTATTTGTATGAAATTTTCATAACAGTGACAAACTGTCACGTTTGAATTAGCTTCCTACCGATAATCATATTCTGTTGAAAGTGTAAGTGCTCACAGTACACATCTCGATATGTATGAAACATCCATAACAGTAGCAAGCTGTCCATGGTTAATTTATTAGAAACTGAAAACGTGCTAAGACCACATTTTATTGTTGACTGCGTTTGTAGAGCGTGCAAGCAAAATCTCAGTTTTGTTGCAGCGTCTTGCATTTTTACATTTCTTTGTTCTGTTTTCCTTATTTGATCTGTAGTGTTCTAACAGGTCAATAATTTTACGACTTTCACGCATGAAACCATAGTGAAATACAGTCAAGCCACGATGATCTCTGGATTTTAAATCTGCTCCGTTGTCGAGTAAAAGTTTGACAATTTCTTCATTTGATGTCAAACAAGCTTCCATTAGAGGTGTCAGTCCTGATGAGAATCTAAAATTCACGGAAACTCCACCATCAATTAAAAGTTTTATTAATTTTGTTTTGTTTGATAACAATGCCTCGTAAAACCTCAAACGGACTTCGCTTAATTCTTCTTTAGTCGCTTTTTTCATAATGATATATAACTTTATAGCGTTGTTGGCAGAATGTGAAATATGCTCAGATAATTGAGTTTTAAGCCTCTCGTGAGATCTAAGTGTTAATTTAGGTTATTAAGCATTCTTCGTCGAATGATGCAAAACGTATTGTATCCAATGATTTACGGGAGAATGGCTAAGTTGTTAGAAAAGGGTGTTCTGAATTTAAATATCAAGAAATGTACGAACTGCGTAGGCTTTTATAAAAATTATACGTATTCAGAAATACATAACTAATATAAAAAAAGAAAATGCGGTTTGATTGGCAATCCGACAACTTCACGCAACCAAATGATTTACAAATTCAGCTAGAAAAGGCCCCGAAATGACAAATGTTAAACAATTCATAAAATAAATAAATACAAATGAAAAAGTCAGTATAAAAAGGCTGAAACTCTTCATAAAGATAAAAATAGTAATACATATAACAAAACACGTGGACGAGGCTACATACCTCTAAATTCCTCTTATGCTTGTCACAAATGTATTTATTGCAGCTATCAATACAAGCATTTTTTTTCTAATTACTGAATTCAATAAGTCATATACCTAACGATATCAGTTTGTTGAGTTTAAGCATTATTGTTGGACGTAGGCTCAATAGTGTGCACACAATCCTTGAATATCGCCGCACTGGTCTAGATAAATGAATAGTTTTGTTGCGTTCAAAAAAATATTAAAATAAAATCAATTACAATGAAAGTTAAAATTAGGAAACTTTAGCAAGAGTGACTTAATTTAATATCATCACGGGTCAAAAGTTATTATATTGAGTTGACCTAAACATTTCTAGGATAGCAAACGCAGCATGTTTTAAAAATGTTTAAATACAAAATAAAAAAAACCAGAATGATTATAGAAGGAAACAGTATGATCCTGTTTGAATGACAACTAGTTATACTAAACGCCATGCTAATAGTTATCACTAACAGTCTTAATATCAACATTATCAAATATCAAAATTCGATGTTTTGCATTACATTATGAAAATTGAGTCTCAAAATCATTTATGTATTGTAATGTTGGTTTTTGTTTGTTGCTAGTAACACAGTGGAATGTGTTTGCACAAACAACCAATCAGTAAAGATGATCATACATATGTATTATCGAAGACTTTTGTGTACTTCAAACATTTCGTTTTTTTCTGAATCATGTCACAACTTTGGATCCACTTAATTATGCACTGTCTGAATGTGAAAATTAAAAATGTATTAAAAGAAACTATCCATACTATTAAGTAACCACTCCATTTAAATCGCGAGTTTAAAACCAACTGTGTAATTCAAAAACATATACAAAGGAGTATGGAAATTGGCGAACTATAGAAGTAAGCAATACCACATTTATATGAATACAATCCGTTTTAAAACTTTTCGTTAGCCTTAACATTCAAAAGTATTCTATAACATTCAATATAGCAAACGGTTTGACTAGCCGTAAACAAAATTTAACTTATTCTAAAATCGTCTTGTACCTAGATCAAAATATGGCTGAAGTCCATTTATATGTGTATTGTAGGGTTATTTTTTAATGTTGCAGTTTATAGTCTTTTTTTTTGGGGGGGGGGGTTGTTGATTTCGTTCTATAGTTGATGTTTTGCTTCTCGGAGTTTGTTTATATACATATTTGTTTTCGTTTAATCGATATACTACTATTGCACAGAGGTTATACTACTGTTGCCTTATTCATCGATCATAGTCAACATGGTCAAGACGTGCAGGACACATTTGATTTCCATTAAACTGTGGCAAAACAGATTTGCAATGTTGCAAATAAAATATCGTTCTTCAGCTGACACACATTTTGTTTTAAATACAAACTAAAGACATCAGATCAGTCTGCAAAAATGTAGGACACAAATAAAACCTCTTTTGTTGACTTTGTATCAGTCAAAGAAATATAATTTGGGATCTGGAACTTGAATTGTACTACAACCAAACCCAATATTCTGGCATTTTTTGTTTTTAATATTTAACCCCATTAAGTTAGAGGTTGAATCTGTCAAACTAATAATGCTTCCAGAAAATTGGCGATCATTGCTGGTCAAAACAACTGTGCATCATCTATATCATCGTTTTGTCATGTAACATAGCAAATGTATTCCATTCTAAGAATCAATTAACTCTTTCAGAAACTTAAATAGAATTTACAAACTCAGACCGAGAGAATCTCACAAACTAATAACGGTGAAAATGAGGTGCGTCTTAAACACATGTTAAAGGTAAGGGTTAATTTTTTTTTCTATGATAGCACCCATACAGTTCATTTATAGCTGACTATGCGGTATGGGGTTTCTTCATTGTTAAAGGCCGTACTGTGAAAAATGTTGGTTTTCATTTTATTTCCGGTGTATTTGTTTATCATTGTTTATGGTATCATATCTTCTAATCTTTATAGTTAAACCCACACTCTTTCTTGATAGAAACCTTGAACAAAGTTTCAAATGACGATATGATAATTGAAAATCGTAGATCTTAAATATGTAATTCCTGTGAGTAAAGACACATGCACATAGTCATTATATGGAAGTGGTTGTAATGATTGCATTTTGTAGATTTAAACTAAGGTTTTTCTTACCCCAGGAGTAGATAACCTTAGCCGTATTTGGCACAACTTTTTAGAATTTTGGATCCTCAATGCTCTTCAACTTTGTATTTATTTGGCTTTTTAACTATTTTGATCTGAGCGTCACTGATGAGTCTTGTGTAGACGAAACGCGAGTCTGGCGTATAAAATTATAATCCTGGTACTTTTGATAACTATTAGTTATTGGTCCTTATAAACATAAAAGAGCATTTTTGCAACAGAAACAAACCGCTGGTAATTAAGACCATAATTGAAGAACATACAATGGCGTATCATCTGAATAACGATTTCAAGTCGATGTATGATGAGCAGATATTGTCACTGTTGTGAAATGGAAAACATTAAATCTTTGAAAATGGTCGAATGAATCACATTTTTGAGACAAAAAATCTCTTTTTATCTGAATTTAAATATTTCTTATATTCTTAGTATATTTCTAGGAATGTTACTATTCAATTATTCGTGATTATTGTAATCCAATTAAATCTAAACATTTCAAATAGGCAAATTAAAACGGCTATGGTGAAGGTTTCTTTTGGGTTTTTTTTTCGCATACAGTAAACGGTGTCAATACCTAATTTCGGAAGGAAACACTTTCTGTCAATTTGTATTTGTCGGTCAAAATATTTAGAAGATCTGTTATATATTTAATTTTAAGTAGGATAAGCAAAGTCAACGTAGATACTTATTCTTTTTATAGATCTGGTTATAAACATCATGACCACGTTGATAAAGCTTGGATGGTAACACATTCGACACATTTTGGGAGGACCTGCTTATAGATATATGAAAACTCTTTCCAAGCTCCTACAATTTAACCCATTTTAGTGTGATGGTACTAGTGATCGGTGATCAGTTTGTTATGTAGTGTTTTGTCATTGGAGTTTGATTTTAATTTGTGTCTTTAAAAGTGTTACATATTTAAACAATAATGCATAATTTCAGCAAATGTCAAATACACAACAGTTCTAAAATTTCAGTTTGATATGATCAATAACCACTCAAAAGAAAATACTAAATACAAAGATTATAACTAGCAAACAATATGATTAACGACTTGAAACCATAAGCATATCAGAAAAGGAAAAAAATGGATACATATGTATACCTACATCGGAAACAAGGATAACATAAGTTCACCATATCTCCTTATTTGTATAATAAAATATGTTTACTTTGACTTAATTGAATTGGATACGCATACATTCACAAGGGGTTGCGTTCATTTCATAATTTCCTTGTTGAAGAATTTGTATTAATAATTTGGCATATTTTGACTATTTTATTAATCCTGTTTATTGAGTTTACGCATCGTTGTAAATATAACAGAATTTGATGAGACTGTCTTACAAAGTGAGAGGTTTATCGCTATAAAACCAAGTTCAATCCACCATTTTCTACATTTGAAAATGTCTGTACCAAGTCAGGATACGACAGTTGTTTTCACTTCGTTTTTCATGTGTTTTGTCATTTGATTTTGCTAAATTATTAGGACTTGCCGATTTCATTTTCCTCGGAGTTTAGTATTTTTGTGATTTACTTTTTTCGATCACAAAAATAACAGCAGTACATAAACACCAGTGTGCGATCATCTTTAGTAACAATTATAAATGTTGCGGTTTGGCTAGTAAATCAGGTGTCCATGCAACAAACTCGTGTAATGAAATCAGTATGCAATCCACCATGCCCTCTACTCGAAGTGTATTTACCATCTAAAGCACAAATGACAAATATTTTACTCAAAATGTACAGATTCAAAATCCAGAGATGATGGAGGTTTACATTGTTCCGATATAGAGATATTTTCGTGATTTTGCAAAATTATTTACATCTTCAAAGGAGAAATAAAACTCAATGGAAGCCTGTCGGTATTATCTTTTTTGTATTTGTGGTGTCAATATGTGAAGTATCAATTAAAATTGAATTTTTCTTTCTCAGTGTAATACAAAAAGATAAATATTATTTAGTCTGATTTGAAAGGTAAGTAATAATTCATTTTTGTCTCAAGGTGTACTCATCCGTTACACTACGCTCCGAAGGTATATTTATCTTTCGACAAGACTGTTTCAAAAGGCAATATTATAATTCAATTCAAGAGAAACAAAAATAAAGGTTTACAGAAAACAAACAAAATATAAATCAAACTGTGCCAAACTAAGAAAAGTAAGCAAAATTAGTCACAATTACCATGTGTTAAAGAATACACTTCCGTATTAGAGCCATCTGCTGGTACAATTGTTTTCCTGTTATAACTACTCCTCTGCAACCATGAAAGATAACTGTAACATGTACATTTTACAAAATGATACATAATACATGACACGTAGTCCTCTTCTCATAATCAATATGACAAATACACTGGTATTGGAAAAGTTAAACACCCTCGCTTGTTTATATAATATTTAAAAATAAGAAAGATGTTGATTTCAACATTCCTTATTAACCAACATATTAACCAACATGTACTGTCCAATTTTAACATACTATAAGGTTAATCATACATACACCAAAAACTGACAAAAGCATGTAATGTTATGATTAAAATAAAAATATTTAAATCTTGCAAAGATATCTTACAGATACCGCGAATTAAAAAGGGTATTTTTTTAAAAGCAGTTAAAAAATGAATATTACACACCAAAACTGATAATATCATCGCAAACATTTAAAAAAAAGACAAATAAATCAAATACGAATGTCTTATTAAAGCTGTATATCATTATAACAATTCACGAAGCAAAACCATTGAGACGAACTGGAAGGGGTTAAACATACGAATAACAAGCTGATGTATCCCATTATATAGTTTCAAAACCCAACTTGATCTCTAGCAGGTCGATAATTTTACGACTTTCACGTAATAGAATACAGTCAAGCCATAGTCTGTCTAGATTTTCAAATTGCTCCTTTGTCGATTTTCCTCAACAAAGGTCCAGATTCAAAATCCAGTGATAATGGAGATATGACATTGTTTGGATATATTCGGGATTTTTGGCAAAATTATTTACATCTTCGAAAGGAGAACTAAAAGTCAATGGAAGCCTGTCGATATAATTTTGTTTTTTATTTGTGTTGTCAATACTTAAAGTTTTCGATTGATAATTAAAATCTACTTTTTCTTTCTCAGTGTAAAACAAAAAGGTAAATATTAGTTAGTCTGATTTGAAAGGTAAGTAATAATTCATTTTCATCCCAAGGTGTACTTTTCTGTTACAATACGATAAAAATGGATATTTGTCTTTCGACAACACAATTTAAAAGGAAAATTCAGGAATATTATAATTCAATTAAAGAGAAAAAAAAATATTAAGGTTTACAGAAAACAAACAGAATATAAAATAAAATGTGCCAAACTCAGAAAAGTAAGCAAAATAGCCACAATTGTCATGTGTTACAGAATACATTTCCGTATCAGAGCCATCTGTGGGTACAATTGTTTTCCTTTCATAACTACTCCTCTGCAACCATGAAAGATAAATGTGACATGATCATTTTACAAAACGATACACTATTACTGACACGTAGTCAGCTTCTCATAATCAATATGACAACCAAACTGTAATTTGAAAACGCCCTCGCTTGTTTATATATTTTTTCCAAATAAGAAAGATGTTGATTTCAACATCACTTATTTACCCACATGTATTAAAAACTGTCAAACTTTAACATTACTATCAAGGACATCATACAAAAGCATGTAACATAATGATAAAAATAGTTGAAATCTTGCAAAGATATCTTACAGAACCGTCTACTAAAAAAAGATATTTTTAATAGCAGTTAAATAATGTATACACTAAAAGTGAAAATGTCATCGCAAATATTTTCAAAACAAAGAAAAACAAATCAAATACAAATACTAGTATAATATTGAAGCTGTTTATCCATATAACAATTCTCGAAGCAAAGACACTACAAAAACCAATGTGACGAACAGGAAGAGGTAATACATAAAAATAACAAGCTAATTTATCCCATTATATAGTTTCAAAACAGAACTTGATCTGTAGTCTCTAGCAGGTCGAACATTTTACGACTTTCACGTAATAGAATACAGTCAAGCCATAGTCTGTCTAGATTTTGAATTTGCTCCTTTTCCGAGTAAATGTTAAACAATTTCACAATCACCAATCAACAGTTTTAATATTTTTGTTTTGTTTGATAGCAATTCATCATACAATTTCATTCGAATTTTACTTAATTTTTATTTTAACGGCTTTTTCATGATGGTACAGAAATTTACAGTGATATCAGCAGATTGTGAAATGTTCTCAGTTTATTGATATAAGATTCCATTTAGATTAAGATGCTTATTTAGTTTTGTAAACATTTTTTTATGGAGATGCAAAATAATATGTTTTCTTTTAGCGGGGTTCACACATTGCCGATTATTGCTCCCGTTTAAGATCAGACAGCGATACAACACGAAAAGTGAAAAGTCGGATTACTATCCTCAATTACCTGGAATGTCCTATCATTGTCTGAATGCAGTCAATTAAGTTCGCCACAGATTCCGACGGGTCGGAAGGGTCAAAATACTTCGGCGATGTATATCAACAGTTAGGTGCGTCCTGTAACATTCGGGGAAACTCAGACTGTTTTGTATAGTCGGATAACAATCGTGCCTATGTCGTGACAGATTCTGCTGTATCGGATCAAAATCCTAGCAATGTTCTGTGTATTCTGGACGGTGTCCTGTGGAACGGGAATGATCTGGAGACATTTTTCATTGCTGTTTTTCTGCCGATTGAGTCCAGATTGCATCCATATATTATCGATTGCGAACCGTTTTTGCCGAAACCGTTTCGGAACTGTCCCGTTATTAAAACGAAATTCGTCAATGATACCAACATCAGAGTCCCGACAATTACAGAATACAGTAAGACTGAGACCAAACACAGCCATTTACAAAGCGATAGAGCGGACTTTGAATTGTTTTACATTGTCCTATCGGGGCCTTTTATAGCTGACTATGCGGTAGGGGCTTTGCTCATTGTTGAAGGCCGATCATCTGTATTACCAATACTAAATATTGTGGTATGGCTAGTTAATTAAAAGAGGGACGAAAAATACCAGAGAGACAGTCAAACTTATAAATCGAAAAAAAAATGACAACGGCATGTGCATTTAGCTGGCTCGTGTTATAAAATCACTCCAATTCACAGTTCTAAAAATTAAAAAAAAAAGTTGAACGTACATTTGAAGTTTAACCCAACATTTACTTTTCTTTTAAGCCAAAAGTTATTAAACCCCGGAATTATTATAGTTGCTATGATGATACAAATATCTATATAAAGATTGGTATATAAAGCATTTATATGTTTTACAAAATTCATCGCAAAATTGAATGAAAATCAATAACAAACGATAATTTGGATATTGCACACAGTTGCTTCCTCTAATTAATGCTTGTTTGGCATCAAAAGCACATATGTAAAAGATTTAACTCGAAAATGGTGCAGATTCAGAATCCAGAGACGATTGAGATTTGACAGTGTTTCTGTTTGGAGTGATTCTTGCCATAATATTAAAATCTTAGCAAATGAAAACTATCGCCCAGAGGTCGCCAACAATAAAGATTTGATTTTTGTTGTGATTACTTGGATTTGATAAGTTAGACGATTTAAATTTTCCTTTTCTTTCTCGGAATACAAGACAATAATAAAATATTATCAGTGTGATCTAAAAAGTATGAAACTTTTTGTGTTGTCCCTAAAGTGCACTTGTTTGTTAAACTCCGTTAAAAAGAGATATGTATCTGTCGACAACACAACAACAATAACAACAATTTACTTTATTTGGAAACACTCAGACACATATTTACATGTGCAACAAGAGGCAAAATACATAGTCATTATTATGGTTACTACAAAACAATGTTAACATATAATCATATAAGATACAGTATTTTAACTAATTTCTTAA